>NW_024668578.1:0-426 GCF_008729295.1 Plectropomus leopardus | reverse complement strand
ATTGTTTGCTCTCTCTTATTTCTAATTATTTTTAATTTAATCAGATTAATTTATTTTAAAGTGTGTTTGTTTACATGTTGATGACAGTGAATGACTTACCCGGTGGTGAGTGCGTAGGCTCAGGCAACTTGACAGGAGGCAAGTTGCCTTTCTCCTCGCTGGTCAGAGAGCCTGTGTCGATGGTTGTGTCCCGCTCCGGGATCAGATCAGTGCTGGCGGTCGGTGACTCTGCTGCAGGGATGCAACTGTTGCGATCAGTCCACTGGTTCCTCTGGCTCCTGATACGATCCAGGAGTTTCTTCAATGCCCGTCTTGGAGCAGGTCTGGAGGGCTCCACTGCAAGTAAAGAAAAAAAAACACTCAATTCAGCTACGGCTAGACAAGTTTCAGGAAAATTACACCAAGATTATCACATAGACTACGATT
>NW_024668577.1:0-2890 GCF_008729295.1 Plectropomus leopardus | reverse complement strand
ACAGCATCACAATAACACATATAAAAGCGTTGATAACGTATGTTCTCAAGTTTACAGTGCTTTGTGTACGGTAATTACCTTAAATAAGGGGGATAATAGTAAGAGAGAAATGAGGAAAACCACACGATGCAGCCCTTGTGCTCACTCTTCTGTACTGAATGAAGAAGTAGAGATTCCCTCTACCGCAGCCCCGAGGCATTACCAACAGATCACAGAGCAATCAAACCACTCTCTTATCTGTGTTCGTCTATGTGTTTTGTTAGCTGTATATCTTAAAGATAACTAATATTTCAGGTGACTTACGGTGACTAAGAGGTGACTAATGAACAGGAGGTGTTAACTGTAATAAAGAAGAATAAAATGAACCTCGTTTAAATCCAAAATTTCACCAAGAGATGAATTATTCTGAGATGAATTACTCTGTTCTGTCACACAACAACCTGTCACATTAAGAGGCTTACTTTCTTTTGCCAGTTGGTGGCGCTGGGAGTATCATACTTAATTGACATGTTGATGTGTTCAGGGCTGCAACCTGATTACATCCGTGAAAATCGGTTAATGCAAACTTAAGTTACAGTAGCTTCCTGTTTGGTGGCGATTACTGCACTGCCACAGCAACAGCGTTCATTAAAAACATATGATCTTCACAAGAAGGCATCATGGAGGTCTTAAAGCAGCTTTGGTTACCAAGTTTGAGCTGAATGCAGTCAACCTGTAAGGGAATGCACCTGAATATATAAATCATGTGACTTCCTGTTTCCAGTAGGTAGCAGTAGGCCGATAAGTCAAATGAACCATGCAGATGTGATCAGGCCGGGACTATCATCAAGCATGAGAAGTTTGGGGCAGATTGGACGATGTCTGACTGAGTTACTACAACTCCCTGTTTCATGGCGAAACATCGAAGTTGAAAACCTCGCGACACCCACATGGTATGACGAAGACTTAGAAATTGATAACTTTTTATATCCCATGATCTTTCATTTCAGTGAAAATCAGAACAAGCAGGCAGAGAGATTCGATCCTTCAGTAAGATATTTCATGTGGGATTATTTACTGTGGCCACTAGGTGGCACACGAAACACACAAAATAAATGTCACCTTGGTCTACATCATGTGTAGAACAAAGCATGTAAATGTCACGTAGATCAAAGTATAGTTGTATTAACCCTCTGAGCCTGGCGTTGTCACCAGTGACTAAAATGTGTTCCACTTTATGTAAAGTGTACTGACTCTGCGACTGTAGGTCGGATCGTCTTACTTTTTTCAGCAGTATAAAGCTCTTGGCTGTGCCTTTCACGGGGATCTCTCCGATGCACCGTAGCTCTTTGAGAAGCCTCTCTATTCAGCCCTGGAAATTGTGTGTATTTACGAGACGTTGTTCAATAAATCTGTGATGATAGATCAGATATTGGGGGTAGTCAATCCATATTTTAATCATATTTCAGTGATAAAAGTATATTAGCATCGATGCTAATATGCTGCCATATTGGTTTCCCATAGTTCCTTTGGAGAGGTCAGAGGTTTGTTTTGGTCTTGTTGTCCAATCGAAATTGGAAGACTTACTGCCGATTTGTATCCATTTAAACTGCACTGTGATTGGCCTAATCCTACTGTACCTATCGCTCTGTGTTATTGGTTGTGCCTCCTGCATTAGAATAAATGCTGGTAGCCCCTATAATAATAATAATAATAACTAGTATACTAGTACATTTCGGCAGAAATTTTGGAGGGTGCCTGCCGCTGAGGTGGAGGTGATGGCCATACTTGCACACAGGGCCACAAAGGCCAATTAATGGCCATTAATTACTTATTGGCATCTCTAAATCACCACAAGGGCCAATTAAGGGCTCCCTCCACCTGAGGGGCCACAAGGGCCAATCATTTGTGGCCCCTCCTTGGGAGGGCCCACTCAAACTGTTCCATTTTACAGCCGTACCTTTCACCAAATAGTCAAAATATTACATCGGGGAGAAAGAGGAGGTCGTAACGACTGCAGCCATATCATTTTTGTCTGGAAAAATATCTGCTACATATCCCAAATCATTGTGTAAAGAAAAGTTTGCGGCAGCCAGTTTCCAGAAATTTCTTATCTCAATTTGTATTGGAGTAAATGGGGAATTTTTTGGCTCTCCCTTCCTTTTGAGGTCTCATGAGCCAGCTGTGTTGGGTTGTCAGCTTTCAAACCCAATTCAATCCGATCACTTCAAGTTTTCCTTCCGTTGTGTGAACAAATTGTGTTCCTTTTTCTGCTCGCTGTGGGAGTAGTGGCAGTTTGTTCGGACAATTTTTAGGTTATTTTTCAGCTCCTCCACACTCTACCGACAGAGTGGCTTTGATCCCTGATGAGATTTCCGCCCATAAGAAACCATTGTAAAATCTGAAAACGTCTGAAAAACCTCACAATATGTTTACTGCAATTTCGGAAAAAACTTAAAAGTTATAAAAATTTCCACAGATGTGAACACACGCCACGACCTAGTGAACCATTTAACTATTGAATCATTTCTCTACGTGAAAGTGTGGTGACATTCTGTAGCCTCAAAGAGTCATGAACTTGAGCTCTTTTTACGTCGATTTCTTAGGGCTCTCCATTCATTTCAACGGAAAAATTTTCGGCAGTTTTTGGGGATTTTCGGGACAACCGTTTGTCGAAAGTCTTAGAAAAGACATAGCAAGTAGCGGTGCAAAGTTTTGGTGGAAGATTAAGAGTAAGAACTAGAAAATGCATTTCCTGCGGAACATGCATGTGGATGCTAATAGCTGAAATCAGTTTAAGAGCATGTTTGAAAATGCATAAAATTATTGCTGAAAATGCAGAAGGAAATTTCTGAAAAACTGGCAGAAATGAAAGCTGAACTGCTTTAAAGTGAAGAAGCTACAAGTTGAA
>NW_024668576.1:0-239 GCF_008729295.1 Plectropomus leopardus | reverse complement strand
GTTGACACTGCAGATCTGGGAATATCAGTAGAGAATCTTCCAAAGTGTGATGAAGTAAGCGCCACACTCCTGCACTCTCTGGAAAAGGAGCTAAAAGGACATTTAATCTCAGAGAGCGTGGGAAGAGACGGTCTATACGTAGACGAAGGGACACAGACATACAACTTTGCATCTGCTCCTTTCAAAACAGATGCATCGCTTGCGGATGTCATTGCAGACAAACATCATGGTCTTTATGT
>NW_024668575.1:0-406 GCF_008729295.1 Plectropomus leopardus | reverse complement strand
ATTAACACCCTCATTTGTGACTTATTTTCAGATAAATGTGTTTTTTTTTCCAAAAGTCAATGTTAGCATTATTAAAAAGAAACATGTTCATGAAAATGGAATAAATATGTAAAGAGTATAAATGAACCAGCTTTATAAAGCCAATATTGGCTTTTCAGCGTTTTGTTCTGAATCTGGCCTCTGGGCCTTCGGCCTATTATACAGTCTCAGTGGCTAGGAACACAATTCAATGGGTTTAACAATCAATTAAAACGCCTCAAAACACATTAACAATTGTGAAAATACAATCGGCTGTTAAATGACAAAAAAACAGCTGCTAACAAAAGATTTAATATCATCGTTTCAAAGTTATTTAATAAAAAAAAAACCCAAATCTTATAAATTATGACATACGCAGGGCCTAATC
>NW_024668574.1:0-370 GCF_008729295.1 Plectropomus leopardus | reverse complement strand
CAACACCAGGTGATTAATTTTCGTACACTCACTAACTGATGTAGTGTCAGAAGCAGAATGAGCTCCATCAGCTATGTGTCATGCTTGATGAATGGATGGAGTACTACTATGTTTCTAAACGCACACTCTCATCTCTTTTTTCCCTCGCTTTATCGTCTTTGTTAATGCAAGAAGTAATCAGCATCTGGAAAAAACAACAGAGGCTTTCTTTGCCGTGACAAGCTATTACCCAGGAAATGAAGTGGGCCTTAGACTGGCAAACGGCAGTCTGGTCCGAGCTTTACAAGATCATTGCTGTAGCCTCAGGGTGGGGGATAGTTGCCGCACTGGAGCCGGTGTGAACCAGTCTCATTAGGAAGCGAACACACTG
>NW_024668573.1:0-357 GCF_008729295.1 Plectropomus leopardus | reverse complement strand
TATTATTTTATATTTGCACTGTAGCACTATTCAATAAATGTATGTATGATGTGGGGGAAATGAGTTACTGTGCTGAATTGATATGTTTGTTGACTGTGCATTGCAGATGTCTTGTTTATTTATTTCAACTAATTTTAAACTGCACTGATCCAGAGTAGCACTGAAAATTTCATTTTATCATGTACAATGACAAAAAGCTTTATATAAAGCTGACAGTGAGGGCCGCTGCTTGCAGGAGCAGTGGAAAGTTGAATTTTTCTTTTTTGGTTTTACTGAAAGATGAAACAGTCGCTTTGGACTCATTTGAGTTACGGAGGTGTGAGGTGGATAATTGATCAGCCGATCGTGTCAGACCTG
>NW_024668572.1:0-774 GCF_008729295.1 Plectropomus leopardus | reverse complement strand
ATGCTACCATGCTGATGCTGAACAGGTATTGAAGTTTACAGTCAACAAATTCTTACTCCTAACTCATCAAATACGGCAGCTTGGTCCAGGGATACTTAACTTTCTTTGCACAGACCACTTTTTCAAAATGACCAGATGTCAGGGGCCAGTTAGTAAACAAATTGTAGCCAAACGCAGTTCAGGTATATGCAGGGGCGTTTCTAGGATTTGAGGATATTTGGGGCCTTAACCTGAGCCTCTCATGGGAGATCCTTGAAATTCAAATGTGAGTCAATTCATTTTGATTGTGAATTCGAAAACGGTTTGCAGGCCACCCTGCACCCGATCCATAAGTTGGCTAGCTTGGTCAGTGGCCCTATGCTTCAAATTATCACACTCCCCTCTAGCATCAATTTTGGGCATGTCAGCCGCTGCTCATTAACTGCAAAAGTGTCTTTCAGTCAGTCAGAGAAGAAGTTCAGAAAATAGGTCTTGGTTTGGGTTAAAATACCTACATTTGTTATGTTATTTGTATGTACACCAGTAATGTAGCGAAAAACCCCTCAAAGCTAAGCCTAGTTTCATACAGTACAAGAATTCCTGTTTCCTGGGTGAAAATCCCGTGTTTGACCCGCTTACCCATTCCTCCCTGCTGCCCTTCCTTTTTATTCTTTCTGCCACATGGATGGGTTTCTTTCTGCCACATGGATGGGTTTACATTTTAGATACCTGAAAGCCCAAAGGGTCACATTCAGGATGTCTTGTGTGTCAGTATCAGAAATCGAGGGCCACTGA
>NW_024668571.1:0-457 GCF_008729295.1 Plectropomus leopardus | reverse complement strand
ATGTCTGCAGCTGCAAAGAGTAGCGTGTCAAGAGCGCTCACGCCAAAACAAAATCTGGGGACTAAAACAGATTTTAATTTTTTTTTTTTAATTTAAAGACTAACTGAGGTTTGGTCAGCACTGTTTTATTCTCTGCAAGTGTTTTTTTTTGTTTTGTTTTTTTTTACCTGGTAGTTATTGTAAATGCACATTGTGATGCGATCTAATCAAGTTTCTTACAGTCAGGTTCAAGTCCTGATTTTCTTTGGTCTCTCAGTTTCAGTTCTGAGACATGTCCAAAAGCATAAGTACTGCAAACACTGAGCCCCATGAAAATCATCAATCTCCAAGGTGTGAAAGCAGAAGGTGAAGCTGTGATTGAAAGGAGATGGAGCAGATTATCATTACTGAGTGCCATCTTCAAAACAAAGGCCAATCTAATTATTGGATGAATAATTAAATATATATTATTAAATGA
>NW_024668570.1:0-631 GCF_008729295.1 Plectropomus leopardus | reverse complement strand
AGGCAGGCGCGAGAAAAAGACGGAAAGAAATGAGCAGAAATACAGCAATATTATTATTTTTATGAATGAAAATGTGATATTTATGATTAGTCGACGTAACATTTCAGAGTGTTTACCTGCAGTCTGTGATGACCTGATCCAGCAGCTCGACCACTCGGAGCTCCACCTCCTCCAGATCACTGCCCGTCTTCACCTCCAGCTGCACCCGCTGCAGGTTCTCCTCCTGAAGGGACACACGTGTTCGGACGGTGAGTCCTCTGTACCAGTGATACTTGCAGGCGACCCCCAGTTCACAATAAAAACAAAGCCATTCACACTGGGAATTGTTTATTTTCTATTACATAAGGTGCCAGAGTGCATAAAATATCAAAATAGAGCTTGTTTTTCAAATTAGTGCCAGTTTTTGACTCCCACAACAGAGGCCCTGGCTAAGCCCTAAAGTCCTAAAATCCTAGAAATGTCCTAAAAAATTAAGAAATGTCCTAAATGTGCTAAAACCCTAGAAATGTCCTAAAAATCTTAGAAACATCCTAAAATCCTACCATTGTCCTGAAATCCTAGGAACATCTTAAAAAATCTAAAAATGTCCTGAAATCCTACAAATGTCCTAAAAATTAAAGACATGTCCTAA
>NW_024668569.1:0-956 GCF_008729295.1 Plectropomus leopardus | reverse complement strand
CAGCAAACCTATATTTATATTTATATTTATAATTTCATATTTAAAATTATGTTACAGAAAAAAAAACATACATATGTCTATAATTTTTAATAATAATCGTTTGCACTTTTTTGCATCATTTTCTTGCTTGTTTGTGTTTTTTACTTTGCTTTTTTGTTGTTTTTTTCAGGTTATTTTCAAGTTTTTTGGGGTTGGTTTTTTAAAAGAAATAAAAGCAATTTTCTCAGGTTTTAATGGGTTAAGTCATTTATAATGAAAAAAGTTTTTTAAAGTTTTATATCATTTCATAGTGAGTTTTAGACTGCTGGTTGGTTTGAGCAAGCAAACTCAAGAGTCACTGTGGACTTTGGGAAATATTCATGAATATTTTTCACTATTTTCTAATTTCCAAGTTTTATTTTTTTATTTATTGATAGAAAGCGTGTTTTCAAGGCCTGCAGATGTACAAATATGTCTGACATGGAAGGCATACAGATATATGCAATTTGCACAATATGCACATATACAGTCATGCCATCACAATTACGGTCTCCTGTACTTGTAAAATCTTTTGTGCAGCCCTACGTCAATTTAATATCTAAAAAACAAGACACGCAGCGATGTTCTCTGGTATTTTCTGTCTGCTCAATGACGGATCAGTGTGCATCCAGTCTTCACTTTACCCACTGACTCCCTCCCATCTAATCACGGCCCTGCTCTCTGACCTCCCCTAAGGAGACAAGAGACTCTCCCTGATGGGATCAATTACAGCACATTACATTAACTGATGCTGAACCTGATTTTCTTTACACGTCAGATGGACTAACAAACTGACGCCTGTTGCTTGGTGAAAGGTGTCCCGGGACAAGGTGTCAGCAGACGAGCATGGACGGCCCGCGGTGTGAGAGCGGGGACGAGCGAGCAATGGTGACCAGCCCTCCCAGGTCGCCCCGCTCCCCACAGACAGACCTGAGGGA
>NW_024668568.1:0-534 GCF_008729295.1 Plectropomus leopardus | reverse complement strand
TATAATAGTTTTCCAGGCACAGAAGTCATGAAATTAGTTAAAAAAAATAATGAAACTTTTGGAAGAGTTGTACGGTTTTGTTGTGTGTGATAAATGGTTGCAGTAACAGTCAGTTTATTTTCTGAAGCTGTCGATGTAGCGCAGCTCAAATATGGTTTTTTTTTTTTATCATCACATAGTTTACGTATTTTCTCCGGTGTTCTGTCCCGTCACGTCTGCCCGCTAGCTGAAATTACATTTAAATAGAGCTTGAACCTAATGTGTTTGACAGATGGCGGGCAAGAAGAGCAAGAAAATTAAAAAAGTAAAAGAGAAATTAAATTTAAAAAATCTATATCCATACTTAAAAAATCATGGAAACTTTTTGAATTTTTTTCCATGGAAATGTTTGGGAAATTTGTTCAAAAAAACTTAGAAGATGGACAAAAATATACAACTCTGATAATCCGATAAACTCCCTTCTTTAGTAAACTAATTATTGTTATTTTTTTTTGGGACATATTAGGACATCTCCTCAGTCTTATGGAAATTGTA
>NW_024668567.1:0-397 GCF_008729295.1 Plectropomus leopardus | reverse complement strand
GCCAGCACCCTGCTCTGCCAAATAAACACCATGGCTACAGGGCCGTCATGTTGCAGTCAACCTTGAGCACTGTGCTGTTGAACTCACCCTGGCGCTCACTACCAATTTTTAATTGGTCACTACAACCCTCCGAGGTTCCTCCTTGCTCTAAGTATAGGTTCTTATTTGAGAGCTGGAGGAAAAATAACATTATTCAACTTAATGACCACAGACATGTTGCTAAGAACAGTAAACATGTCTCCAGTGTTGCATGGTGTTAAGGCAATGTCTGTCAGTGAGACACTTAATTCTTCTACACCATAAAGTTCACATTAATTGACACTATTGTTCTTGTTCCTCCACACAGTGCATTCAGTGTTGATATGTCAGTCAGAGGCAGTTCTAGGATTTGAGAGCA
>NW_024668566.1:0-1006 GCF_008729295.1 Plectropomus leopardus | reverse complement strand
TTCATTAATTATAATCGAAGCAAAATGTTTAATTTATTGTGATACTGATTTTAGGTATGAGGTCCACACCTCTGCTGAGAGGCAACCAGTTGGTGATGCCTGTTCTAGTATATTTGTCGTGTTCAATGTCTGACAAAAAATAAATATTTAAACCAAAATTAACCTTATGATATCTTACTCAGGAGTAAAAGGGAACCTTTAAGCTTGACAGAAATAGTGATTTGATGTATATTGTGATATATATATTAATATCAACTGATATGAAAAAAAGGTAGCACTTTATAATACAGCATGCAACTTACCATATAATTACATGACATTTATGTGACACTTACAAGGTACTTTTAAGGAAAGATGTTGAAAGTTATTTTGTAAGTACTGGCTACCTACAGGGTAATTTAGAGGAAAGATGTCTGAAGTTATCTTCTAAGTTTTTTGTAAGTATGGGGTACTTTAGGGGAAGGATGTTTGATGTTATCCTCTAAGTATTTTGTGAAGTATATTAAAATGGCTATATTAAAATGTAGGCATAAAACAAAAAGCAAAGGGTCCCTCTGTAACCAAGAAAAAATAAATAAAGCTTCTTGTAGTGGTTACCATAGGAATGCATTCAGTACTTCTACTTTACTCCTACTTTAAAGTGAAATGCACCCTGTAACTCCAGTTGCTTTATGTGTCTGTCATTCTCTTTCAACCCCTCCTACGAATCTAGACACTGGTCCTAATATACTTAAGTACTCTGATGACCTCCAGGCGGCTTAGAAAACAGACTGAGATTCTTGAGATTCAAGATTCTCCAGGAAAAGTACTGGATAAGTACTGTGTAACTACAGAATAAGAAAGGGAACAGTGGATACTATATAATCCACCCTGCACCCCTGTAAGTACTGTGGAAGTACAGGGTAAATAATGTGTAATTACAGGGCAAGTAATGTTTAACAGTAGGGTAAGAAATGGGGAACAGTGGATACTCCATAATCCAGCCCTCGCCCCTGTAAGCACTATG
>NW_024668565.1:0-202 GCF_008729295.1 Plectropomus leopardus | reverse complement strand
ATAAATAAAGACTTATAGTTAGATTTACTTAATCTAGGAAACCAATTGAATTTTTAATTTTTTTAAAGTAAAATCAACTTGTCCCATTTTACAGTGTCACTACATCAGTGTTGTCTGGTCCTCTTGAGTGTGATTGGTTCAGAAGCCCTCATGCCATTATCTTCATGTCTTAACCAAATGCATCCAGAGATTATGTGCCTCA
>NW_024668564.1:0-332 GCF_008729295.1 Plectropomus leopardus | reverse complement strand
TGGGTCTTTACTCACAAACTGTTGCTCTGTGGTACAAACAGAATGACTGTAGTAAACTGTGTGCACACCGCAAAGCTCAGTTCTCCTCTCCTCCATTAGTTTTTTTTTGCTAATTTTCCTGCTCTTAATGACTGAGTCATCAATTATTAAAATAAACAATTTGACACAAATTATTCAATTACAAAAAACAAGGCACTGCTCTTTTAAAGAGAAACGTTCCTCTAGCTTTAGTCTATAAAGTGCAACGTAAATTACAAAATTATATATTTCACAAGAAACATAACCTGAAAGATATAAATCTTGAATAATTAAGCAAGTAAATAACATTTAGT
>NW_024668563.1:0-922 GCF_008729295.1 Plectropomus leopardus | reverse complement strand
GTTTGTTGATGGCTGTTTGGAGCATTTTTATGTTTCCTTTAAATGTCGCTCCATGCACATGTTTAAAGCATCATACCTGATGTTGCTTTTTGGATATGAAACAGGTGAACCATGTATGGAAGAGCTGCATGGTGTGGGTGCTGTGAAGGTAAAGCAGTGGCAGGTGTGATTGGTGGTGGTTTTTGTTGGTTGCAGTGTAGAGGAAGTCTTTAAAGTCAAGGTTGATGATTGCAATTCATCATGAACTTGTGCAGTCTTCCCATTACAAGTGAATGTGCACACATACTCTGCATATGTACACATGCTGTGAGCTAATTGGATACTGTGTGATAACAGCAATTTTAGAGGTTCATTGCAAGTCAAACTATGCAAGATTATGTTCTCAATAAATCCTTTTTGTTCATAGAATGAGAAAAGAGTAAAAAAAAGCCCAATATAATTTCCTAAAGTCCAAGGTGATGTTTCATTCACCCAACAAACAATATTTCCAAATATAACAAAGACAAGAGTCCAGCTTTATCATCTGACAAGCTGGAAGCAGTAATGGTTTGGTATTTTTGCTTGAAAAAATTATAAAAATGATTGATGGATTATGAAAATGGTTGCCAATTAATTTTCTTATGATTGATTAATTGAATAATTGACAAATCGTTGCAGCTCTAGATGGGTCTCATAAAATCTTGGTTGCAATCTGGGTCAGACAATAGGATGAAAAAAGGTTTCCAATACATTGGTTTATTTGTGGTGGCCCGCCACAATTAAAACATGTGCTGCAACAGATAGATCTCTATTGCTGGACTGTTCATTAGGAGCATTGTTGAAATATCTATATCCTTCACTTATCCTTTGTACAACACTCTTGACACAAAGTGTGGACTCTGGGCACAGATGGAGCAGCAGAACTTTAGCTGCGTTGAAAGTG
>NW_024668562.1:0-623 GCF_008729295.1 Plectropomus leopardus | reverse complement strand
ACACAAGGAGCACGCAGAGGCTGAAATCAGTCAGAAAACACGATGAGCGGACTTATACTGGTCCTTCAGGCTGTGAGGTCGTCCGATGCAGGTGCGAAGTCCCTGGTCCGCAGGGCGTTGGACTGAGCCCGTCTGCGGGCCAGTCTGGAGTTGGAAGGAGGAGAAAGCCTCATTGAGCAGACGATGGCGCCGACGTCCTCCTGCTGCTCGTCGTGCTGGGATAGCTGCCGATTAAAGGCGATGGCTTCTGCTGCAAACTGGGTCAGGTCTTTGGTGCTGCTGTTCCTGGGTGAGGACAGGAGGCAGAAGAAAATTTAATAGACGGTTGAATGTTTTAAGCTGAACTGACTTCCTTCTTCGAGCTTTTTTAAATACTAGAATTTTGTTGAAAGTGCCTTATAAACCTCAGAAATATATTTGACTTGACTTTCTAAGCCATCAAACATACCTCTGCAGAACACGAGGAGTTGGAAGACCTCTCTCTGGAGCGTTCTGTAAGAAAAAGAAAATGAATATTTGACTTGAAATCAATTAAAATTGAAATTAAAACAGAAATAGAACTGATACCATGGTTCATACAGCTGAAGGAAGTTAGGTTTAAGATATTTTAAGACTTTTTTAAA
>NW_024668561.1:0-485 GCF_008729295.1 Plectropomus leopardus | reverse complement strand
TGTTTTCTATTTCTTTTATGTGCTAATGTCATTTTCATTTTTGTAACTTTTTACTAATATGTTGCTAACATTTGTGTCATTTCTCATTGAGTTGCTCATTGCCTTCTTTTTTGGCAATTTGCTCAGGACTCAAAGGCTCTCTCTGAGCTGAACAGAGGTCAACCAGATAGCTTATATTGTCGCAAGCAGAGTTCTTAATGGACTAATGATTCAACTCTTAATGGTCTCTTGAAGTACAATCAGTCATGATCATGTAATGCAACGTGTTAAATTATTCAGACTGATGTTGAGACCTTGTTCAGTACTTGTTCCTGTACAAATGGCACAGCACTTTCGCAATTGTTTACAAGCTGGGTCTCATTTTCCCTCTTCTGGCATTCCTTCCGCTTAGTTATGAGAACATTTTATAGATCGGCTCACGTCCACAGTCTACAGAGTCCAGTAGCGCGAGAAACACAAACCATGTGTTATGTAACTAGTAACAT
>NW_024668560.1:0-489 GCF_008729295.1 Plectropomus leopardus | reverse complement strand
GGATCTCCACAACAACATAACCCTCCTAAAAGCTTTCACGATCTCCTGATGATACCACACTGCGAAACAACAGTCTTTATTTAATGCACTGCAGAATCTGACAAATGTGTCTTACTTATCTTACAGGAGCTGCTTTTAGACGCTTTTTACAATTATGCAAAACTCTGAACCCAATAGTGTGATTTCTTTCAAAAACATAGGGGAAATGCAATGAGCAACTTGGTAAGACATGTTCCATAATTTAGGAGATTGACAAAAATACTTATAAAAAGCTAGGGGGAAACTATATTTATAATTGTCATTATAACATATATAAAATTCTGTTGTTGTTTCTGTGTTTTTTAACTACGTTTTTCTTTTCTTAATTATTTCATTTCATTTCATTTCATTTCATTTCATTTCATACACTACTAATCACCAAAATTACCACGGGTAGGTTCTGTGAGGTTTTAAACTTTCTTTTTTTCTTTTTCTTTCTTTCTTTTTTTT
>NW_024668559.1:0-333 GCF_008729295.1 Plectropomus leopardus | reverse complement strand
AATGTGCCAGTTTAATCTGTACTGCACCGGACAAAAGCCCCATTTACACTGCCTGGTCAAGGTGGAATTATTGTGCCGTTGCGCCGCTTCGCTGTTGTGTATAAAAGGTACAGTCGCAGAATTGGGGGACGTAGACGTCTCACCTTTGAGCTGGCGATGTGAGGTAGTAACAGCGCTGAACTGAGGTTCATGTAAAAGGATGGATTCATGGGCGTGACAGATGTGGTGTTTTGATAGCGTGATAATGCGAGCGACCCACCACGGGAGATTTAAAAAGCAGAACAGAGTTCGTACTGTCATGAAAAACCTGGAAAAGTCATGGAATTTATTTTC
>NW_024668558.1:0-441 GCF_008729295.1 Plectropomus leopardus | reverse complement strand
TGGTGTGATGGGGGAAACAAATGATCCACAAATCGCAAGAAATTAGTCAATTTAAAATTATTTTTAAAAAGCTAGGGACGAAAATCCCAAAAACTATGTTTTCAGTTTTCATAATTATATGATTAAAATCATTTTACTATTATTAAGTATTTTTGAGAAACATTTTTCAAATCTTTAGGCAATTTTCTTGTACTTTTTGGACATTTTTTTGCTAATTCCCTCTAGAGTTGTTCGTTGCCCGTTACCTAAGTTTTTGAAAGACATCAGGCCTCAAAGGGTTAATGAAGGATCAGAAAGAAACAGGAAGAAAACCAGAAAGACGCCGAGATACCAGACACAAAATCATTTTTTTTTGTGTGTGTGTGTGTTTGTACAGTTCTGAATCTTATTCTCGGACGTGGTGTTTCGAGAATTAATGTCAGGAAACAAAAAGAAACTGGG
>NW_024668557.1:0-456 GCF_008729295.1 Plectropomus leopardus | reverse complement strand
AAGTATTTTGTCTTTACTTCAAACAGCTCTTCAAACAGTGTGATGTTAAGTTAAGTTGTAAAATAAATTTGTCCATTGGCTATCATGAGAGTTATTAGCATTAGCACCTAGACACGGAGAGAAAAGAAGCGTTCCTGTTGCATGATTTGACGTAATATTGTGTTTTTCCCAGATGAATTACATTGTTGAAGTCCTGGGTCAGCCGCCAGACCACCTTCTTAATAATGGACAAAAGACAAAACGGTATTTCACCAAGACTGAGTCTGACAGCTGGAGGCTTAAGGTAGGCTAACACAATGAAGTTATTTCATCTCTAATTAAGATAACATGTTTAAACTTCCCAACATTAAAGGAAATGATGGCGCAAAATGAGCAAGATTTTTTTTTTTTGTAGAAATTACCTGATATAAGCAAAAAAAAAAAAAAGTAATACACAAAAAGAAGCAAGAAAATGAC
>NW_024668556.1:0-525 GCF_008729295.1 Plectropomus leopardus | reverse complement strand
CTGGATGTATCCAGGGACTACATCTTGTTCAGCCCCACCCGCCTCGCAGCGGCCATGAAGAGGGCCAAACTCCAGCAGTCATTACAGAATCAGTCCGCCTCTGTGCTCACAGTCCCCAGTGGATTAGACATCAGCACACTCCATGACACTTTACCTCAGCCAGGTGAGGTACAATTATAAAATCAATCACACAGAAAAGGTCTGTTTGTTTTTCAGTCACTCATCGCGTACTGTGTTGAATTTGTCAAGAAAACATTGTTTATCCCACATGCCTGGACAGTGAACAGAGAATCCAGAAAAGGCAAATATTCTTCATAAATTAAAGTAAACAGGGTCTGCAAAAATCCAAGTCTCATTTACCAGTCATGCGCTCAGTACTTCCAAAACCGTGCAATTTCGATTACATTTAAAAACAAGTCAGTGCAAAAGTTTTAGAAAAAATGAATCTGTATTAAGTATTGAGAATATTGCTGGATAAGTGAGACTTGGATTTTGCTGCACAAGTTGTGTGTGAGTTTGTAAAAG
>NW_024668555.1:0-2229 GCF_008729295.1 Plectropomus leopardus | reverse complement strand
ACTGATAACAATAATACTGTAATAATAATAATAATAAATAATAGGCCTTATAAGCCTAATAGTTGCCTAGTAATAGTAGTAATAGTCTGTATAGGCCTAACAATAACAATAGCCTAACCTTGACCAAAGGTATGACCATAGGCCTATCAATAACAATATGCTATCTATCTATCTATCTATCTGTCTATCTATCTATCTATGGTGGTGTAGTTGAGGGCGGTGACAGTGAGGGGCCCCAACTTACACCTTGCAAAAGTCTGAGAACCCCTGCTCTAGATTTGCGTTCTGAGCGGTTTTTGAGAACTTCAGCATTTTGCATTCAGTTTTGTTTTCTAAATAAAAATTCCAAAAGTACACATAACTTTTATGAATGTCACATGATGCTAAATTGTCACAGATTAAGAATAATAATTTTTACAAAAATGTCAGATATAATGCTGTGGTGGTGGTTTGTGTTGCGCTTGGTTGGTTTATCTGTCACGGCCGCCGTGCAGCTGTTGTCTTTCTACTTGGATCATAGACTGTATAAAAAGATGGACAACATGACAGCTCCCCCAAAGTGAGGTTATTCATTAAAAAGGTCAAAGTCCATGCCAAATAATTTTTTCCCAAAGATGGTTTCTTTCACGGAAGGTAGTTCTTAACACCCTGCTGTTTGTTCTAGTGTTTGTTTTCATGATAAGTTCGGTTTTAATGAGTTATTAAATTATACAAAAGGGGGATTTTCAGCCATGATTGACAGCTGTGACAGTCAATCCGTGTGCTCATATTCAATAAAGCTGCTCACGACTGGTCGGACAGGTGTTTGGGCGGGGAACTCCCCCACCACGGATATCATTACTGCGCAGATGCAGGGCTCCCAATGACATTACCCTCGCAAGATGGCAATGCTCATATGCAATTTTAACCTCACTTCAGCATAGCGGGGGTAAGTGGGGGTGTGTCATCCATCTTTTTTTTTACAGTCTATGACTTGGATCTATTAGTTTAGATCTATATGATATAATAATTTTCAAAATTGAATATTACACTCTGTTATCTCTTATGATTTAATACACATGCACATGCAATCATGTACACACAGGACCTATAGACGTGCATTAGTTGTAGAAAGATGTTAGATTGATGGAGCTGACACATACTCAGAGCTCCAAGCAGTTAGAGCTTCAGTCCCGTGCTCAAGGGCACCATCCTCCAGTTTCCACGTCAAATCCCTGCAGACTAAGCTTTTCCCACCCAGCAAGGTCTACAAAAAGTAAGTGCCATTTTTATTTTTCATGTATGTGTTGTGTTTTTGGTTGGCTGCCATGCTGACATGTCTGTTTGGTTATCTTTAATGGCCGCTGTGCCATGACTATCCCTCCATATATCACCCTACAGTGTCTTTCCCTCATTTTCGCAACTATATCACTATTTATCTCTATATCTGGCTCATCTCTCTTGCCTCTCATAGATATATAATGTTTTTATGTGAATAGAGCAGGTGCCCCATGAGTAAGGACAGTGTCCTTGTCGTAGCGGCCTTGGGTTCAACTCCTGCTCAAGGCCCTTTGTTGCATGTCATCACTACTCTCTCTCCTCCTTTCAAGCTATTGATCTGTCCTTTCTAATAAAGGCTAAAATGCCAAAAAAATAATCTTAAAAAAGAAAAGTCTGTTGTGTTTTTGATTGGCTGCCATGCCGACTTATCTCTTGGAATGATCTTGTATGGCTGCTGTGCCATGACTGTCTGTTATGCTTCTATATTTTTTTAGCGTGAATCAATATTGATACAATGATATATTTTTAATTATTAATCCCTCAATGGGGAAATTAATGTAATCCTTACATACACAGATAAACCAAAAATACACACACTGACACACAGGACCTGTAGGCATGTGATAGAGCTGAGAGGGAGCTGCTACATAGTGAGCACTTCAAGCAATTAGGGCTTCGGTTCTTTTTGGTTTTCACTATAAGCTGTGTATTCCAATACCCATACTACACTGTCAGAAAAAGGGGTACGGTTGGGGTACATTCATGTTCTTAAGGTACAGCTGCTGTTGATGTAATGTCAAAGGGTCATAGTTGGTCCAAACAAGACTATCATGTACCTTTTCTAGGTTGAAAGGGTACATATAAGCACCAAACTGAGAAAAGGCACATCTGTACCAGTTTTCCAACATTTAGAGGTACAGATACGGAGATGGGATGGTCATTGTGCAAGGAAAATTGTTTAGTTTAGTT
>NW_024668554.1:0-225 GCF_008729295.1 Plectropomus leopardus | reverse complement strand
TTTTTGTATATTCTATATGCTTTATTGCATTGCAACTATTTCTGTTCAAAAGTATTTGTATGTTTATTGTTAAACCGAAAATTGCAGAATATTTCTACACAGTTTGTTCCCTGTTTTCTTCCAGATTTACATGTTCTTTCCAGGATTTAAGAGCTTGCTTTGTAATGTTTTGGAAATTAACAACATCGTGTTTGCCAATGATAAAAAGTAAGTACGCATTTTTTT
>NW_024668553.1:0-378 GCF_008729295.1 Plectropomus leopardus | reverse complement strand
CCAACAGACAGACCTAAAACATGCCTCTAGTGCGGCTTAAATATTTAACTGTTTTCACTGTTTAAACAAAGACAGAGGTGAGTAAATGAGAAATGGTTTGCTCACTAGCACACAGGCAGTGCGACATGGCTGCTGCTGCTGCTGCTTTTAGCTCCGAAAAACAGGAATAAATTGGAGATTGGTTTCAAATATTGACCAGCAGAGATGCTTTTGGTTCTCTACTTTTACGGTATAGTCTAAAACCAAGTTTATATTGAACCTGCCATTACAACAATCAATTTTATTTGATTCTAAATAAAAAAAACAGAATCTGCACATTGGCATTGCTGTTATGGATATTTAATTGAATCTACCATCGAGGTGACGGTTTGAGCTTCA
>NW_024668552.1:0-216 GCF_008729295.1 Plectropomus leopardus | reverse complement strand
ACAGCTAACATACGTTTGCGTGAGAGGAAATACCTCTCTATACCTGGAATCGCCATTAAAAAAGAGAAACTGAAAGACCTAGGTGCTAGTTAGCCAGCTAGATCAACAACACAACATGATGTTGAAAGAACAAAAGACATTTACCAAACGCTAGTGAATAATAACACATACTATTACAGCCTGTTTCTGCTGAAGAGCTCAATGGCTATAAATAAA
>NW_024668551.1:0-775 GCF_008729295.1 Plectropomus leopardus | reverse complement strand
ATGCCAGGGGGCAAAGGTGATGCAGGGACCAACGTACAGGGGCCCACCGGGGTCAAAGGATTTGCAGGTACCTCTCTTTGAGTCACGTGTTTCATAAATCACAGTAAAATAATCCATACGTTTGGTTTTGATGTGTGTGTTGTGTATTATGTGTGTGTCTGCAGGTCCTCCAGGTGAGTCCAAGCTGGGAGTCCCAGGTTCCAAAGGAGATGATGGTAAGCCAGGACCCCCAGGGATCCCCGGACCTCCCGGACAGCCAGGCGAGGTGGGACCCCCGGGTGTGTGTGACAGCAGTGGAGGCTGCCACAGACTTCCCCCACAAACAGGTGAGCGACCAGGAAAAGTCCACCAGCTCATGTGACACACAGCCTGAACATATGATCCAGGTTCACACTGAGCCCGGCAGCCTTAAGTGAAGTGATGAAATAAAAAAAAAGGTGCAATTTGAGTAACAGGTGAAAGATGTTATCTATGGGGAAAGTGGAGAGTGTGTGCAGCAGAAGCAAGAAAAAAATATTTTGTTGTGAAAATAACATAATTCTTTAACAGTGAATAATTTCATAATTTCACAAGTCTTTTCATATTTACATAATTACTCAACAGCTACCTCACACATCTTAGACAGCCCATTCTGTGCATTTTCTAAAACAAAGCATACACTAACATTTACTATTGCTTTTTCTACTGTAAAGGGAGCCAAATTATTATTTTCATCTGTAGATTTTGTTTGGGTTTGATAATTACAAATCCAGCAAAAACTATGGCTGTCAACAAA
>NW_024668550.1:0-560 GCF_008729295.1 Plectropomus leopardus | reverse complement strand
TGCCGCCATTGAGTCCGCGGGTTCTCAATCTGGGTCGTCTCTGACAGTCAGACACAAGAGACAAATCAGCAAATAATCTATCATTACAAAGATGAATCAAAGAGTGTGTAAGTGCATTTTGAAGCGTAGATGCCTGACTGTTTTCCGTTACAAAGTATGTTGCAAATTTGTGGACTAATATCAGAAATTGGCTAAAGCCGCTCGACATTTATTTTAAACTACTACTACTAACAACATATAATTATGTTGAGGGCTCTGGATGAAAACAACCACAACATTATAAATGCAAATATTCTGTTAGGTAAAATATATACTTTTGCTCAACAAGAGCAAATCTGAATCTAACTTTCCTAATAAAAATCAAAAAATCAAAAAATAAATTGCAAAGCAAATTTTCTTTGTAAAAAAATACATGCTACAAATCATTGTTCCAGGGAAAAACCGGATTTAAAAAAGTTTAAATACACAAATACACGCTGCCTGTTGAATGTGTTTTGCAGTTTGTAAATGTAACAGTAGTCAGTATAATTATTTGAATAACATACTGGACCCTGTTCATT
>NW_024668549.1:0-219 GCF_008729295.1 Plectropomus leopardus | reverse complement strand
TGAATTGTAACTGAGTTGAGAGAACGCTGTAATTAGGACAAAGATAAGCAATCTGAGATCACTTTCACCTCATGAAGAATTTATCTCCAGGTTGTTGCCATGACTTCAAGTATGAGGATAGCAACACACAAGTCTCTGTTCAGTGCAAACACCACAAGTGTGAGAAATATACATTTGGTAAATTTTCTAATAATTATTGTTTTGGTATTTATTTTCTGC
>NW_024668548.1:0-284 GCF_008729295.1 Plectropomus leopardus | reverse complement strand
TTGAGAACAGAAAAATACAAATGATGGAAGATGTCTGTAAAATTGAATAATTGTTAAAATTATTGCTTTTAGTGTGGTTTATATTTTGTCATTTCAACTGCCCATTTATTTCTCTTATTAGTGGCTTTATGGATGGCGATGCCAGCTAACTGGTGTATGATTTATTGTTATATTATATTGTTAAAACTAAATTAAAATTTGATCACAAAAAAAAACAATAAGACAGAGTGAGAAAGTGCAGCTGGTACCAGTGTATCAATACTGTGGAAAATTACTATTGATGC
>NW_024668547.1:0-410 GCF_008729295.1 Plectropomus leopardus | reverse complement strand
TGTCCATATACGTACAGTGTATTTGTATGTCTAAATGGGACTTTTTAATTTCAAATCATCTGCAGTCCCAGTATGGAAAGAATCAAATTGGACACCAAATGCTCTGTTTGTATTTGGTATGCATACACATTCTGTAAATACTTTATTAAAGGTACTTTCATAGCCTCCATTGGTGATTAACCCTCTGAAATCTGGAGTGACATCATTTTTCTTGTGCTGCTTTCAGATGCCTATCACAAGTATTTATTTTAAACCTTGAGCAAATTGGTGTTATTTTTTTTCTCATAATATATGGAAAGAAAGACTTGGCAATTTAATAAGACATTTTCCAGAAATTGCAAGATATTAGTGGATTTTAGAAAATTATTTTTAAAAAGCTGGGGGAAAATGTCTTAGAGAAAGATAAAAAA
>NW_024668546.1:0-457 GCF_008729295.1 Plectropomus leopardus | reverse complement strand
AGATACCTTGAAAAAAAAGTGATATTCTATACCATTTATTATATACTAAGAAGACACTTTGACATTAAGGGAATGAAATGTAAAGTTTGTATTAAAGAATAAATGTAAAAATGTATAACATGACTTTTCTGTTTTTGATTAGAGAACAGAAGAATCACTATAGCAAACATATACGAGAGCGAAAAAGTACAGCTGGTTCAAGATACTGGTGCAGAAAAAAAATAAATAATGAAACCGTTTCAAATATTCAGGATCAATATGTATTGATAAATCAAGATTTGATATCACTGATTAGATTGGTAAGCAACTTTTTCTCACTTGTTTGTTCGGAAACCCTAAAGGTTTCAGTATAAGAAAACATCTAAAATAAAGTCAGTAAAGCTGAGTATGATAAAATTACTGAATAACATGTGTTACTTGATGTTGATTTAGTTAAAACCACAGTACAAATATTGGC
>NW_024668545.1:0-465 GCF_008729295.1 Plectropomus leopardus | reverse complement strand
AGATTATCTATTTTCCTCAAATTGTTTCTGCCATCTTAACTTGATTCCGCTACTCAGCCATGCCCAAGACTGTTTGTCGTGTTGTCCTGACGTGTTTTAAATCGTAAGGTTTGAGCACAAATGCATGTGTTTAGGAAGCACCGAGCGTACGACTGGACGCATGAGATTTGGATTAAGCTGCATGAGTTGGTCCCTGATGATTCAATCCATGAAATATTTTCTCCTTTTTTAGAATTCCCGCTAACCATGGAGACGTGCGAGTAAAACAACGTTTTCTTCACGAATTCAAGGTAACACATGGTGAGTAAATCATACACAAATGGTCATTTTGCAGGTGAACTATTTCTCTAATGTCGTGCTGACAAAGTGCACTGTCACCTAAATTAATATCTCAAATTACCTCTCTTAAACATAAAACAGCTCAGTAAAGAGGCAGAAACAATCTGACAAAGAAAAGAGGAGGGA
>NW_024668544.1:0-1163 GCF_008729295.1 Plectropomus leopardus | reverse complement strand
GGACAAGGTGGTTTTTGGTCAATACATTATATACAGTGAGGATTATGAGCAGATTTTCACTTTGCATGTCTCTTAGTGAAAAGGGCCTGTTTCCAGCATGCCAGTGCTGTATAAGCACCAAAAGGGGATTCTAAGAGCGTTTTTCATCCAAGCTGCCTCTCTTGCCCACAGTGACTGAGACACAAATCTTTATGCAAGAAAGGTGTGAAAATGGATTAATATGATAGAAAAGGTGTTTTTTGGTGAGGAACTGTCACACAGTGAGGACGACGAGCAGATTTACACTGTACATGTCTTTTGCTGAAAACTGCCTTTTCCCAGCACCGCAGGGCTCTGTCAGCGCCCAGAACGCGATCATGACAGCGTTTTTTATCAGAGCTGCCTCTTTTGCCCACAGTGACTGAGACACAAATCTCTATGCAAGAAAGGTGTGAAAATGGATTGATATTAAAAAAAGGGTTTTTTGGTGAGGAACTTTCACGCAGTGAGGACGACGAGCAGATTTACACTGTACATGTCTTTTGCTGAAAACTGCCTTTTCCCAGCGCCTCAGGGCTCTGTAAGCGCCCAGAACGCGATCATGAGAGCGTTTTTTATCAGAGCTGCCTCTTTTGCCCACAGTGACTGAGACACAAATCTCTATGCAAGAAAGGTGTGAAAATGGATTAATATTAAAAAAAAGGTTTTTTTTGGTGAGGAACTGTCACACAGTGAGACAAAGGTGTCCTCACTGTGTGACAGTGAGGACGACTGTACATGTCTTTTGCTGAAAACTGCCTTTTCCCAGCGCCTCAGGGCTCAGTAAGCGCCCAGAACGCGATCATGAGAGCGTTTTTCATCAGAGCTGCCTCTTTTGCCCAACAGTGACTGAGACACAAATACCTATGCAAGAAAGGTGTGAAAATGGATTAATAAAAAAAAAAAAGGGTTTTTTGGTGAGGAACTGTCACATAGTGAGGACAACGAGCAGATTTACACTGTACATGTCCTTTGCTGAAAACTGCCTTTTCCCAGCGCCTCAGGGCTCTGTCAGCGCCCAGAACGCGATCATGAGAGCGTTTTTCATCAGAGCTGCCTCTTTTGCCCACAGTGACTGAGACACAAATCTTTATGCAAGAAAGGTGTGAAAATGGATTAATATGATAGAAAAGGTGTTTTTTGGT
>NW_024668543.1:0-350 GCF_008729295.1 Plectropomus leopardus | reverse complement strand
GAATTAATGGAACTACTTTTGTGTAGTGTTAAAATTACTTTACTCAAGTGGATTACATTTTATAAGTAATTAAAATATATAAACCTGAAAAAAAACAAGTAATTTACATTTTATAGCGTACATGTATTTCTTCCAGCCACCTCACTTGTTTCTTAGATTGTTGTCCTTTGGTTGCACACCCATCAGATTAAAATGCAGACCTGCATATCTCCCACTCAGATATAAGTGTTACTGTAAACAACAACACAATTAAAATTCAATTTGTTGATTCAAATAGGCATCATGCTAAAAAAACATGCAAAGCAAAGCTCCTATACACAGTATATGTAAATATGCTGAATTAATTTCAA
>NW_024668542.1:0-317 GCF_008729295.1 Plectropomus leopardus | reverse complement strand
TGTGTGTGTGTGTGTGTGTGTGTGTGTATGAAACACTTTGTGTTACAGCTTGTTTGTTAAAAAAAGAGCTACACTATAAAGTCTGATTGATCGACTGATTGATAGATTTGTACCTATGCACACGTCAATCTTGCCCTTGATGGCCGCCTCGTGAAGTGGCGTGTAGTTCCAGTTGTCTCTGGCGTTAGCGTCCGCCCCGTGGTTAAGCAGCAGGCTCACCACCTACAAAACAACACCAACAACAACAACAAAAAACAAACAAACAAAAGCAATCAGCAGGACACAGTACTATAAATCTGTTTGAAAATTAAAGAGAA
>NW_024668541.1:0-495 GCF_008729295.1 Plectropomus leopardus | reverse complement strand
ATTTTATTTTTGCTGCTGTAAAAAACAATTTTCCCTCACGGGATTAATTAAGTATTTATTTCTTTTCTATTCTATTCTATGTCTCTAGACTAAATTGTTTGGTAACTAACTGTTATATAATAATTGCTAAGAACACTGTACTTTAACTTATGTTGAATTTTGTATACAGGACACAGGACAGGTATACAGGACTTAATATGGAGTATTTTTAATGTGTGGTGCCGCTGAATTTCCTTAAGTAAAAGATCCCAATCTTTTTCTACTACCTTGACTCAGTGTATCACATCTCTATTTATATATGTTTCAATCACTACTCTCCAATACAGGACACTTGTGCCTGTGTGAAAACTGTTAGGAGTTAATGCATCACACACCGTTTGGGCTATATGGAAGCTTAAATAGGCAATTGAATTGACGTTTTCTACTCTCCAATATAATTAGCAGGGTGCAACAAATCTAATTAAAACAGTTTTCTTTCTGATCTGAAGGCAGGAA
>NW_024668540.1:0-704 GCF_008729295.1 Plectropomus leopardus | reverse complement strand
GTACTTAAGTATATTTATGTGCATCTTAGTGGTGTCTCAAACATATTACAATCAGGTGCACTTAGATGTATTTTAGTGTGTCTTTAGCAGCACTACAACATATATTTGTTATTTTGAGTACGTTATTAGCACACTAGAAGATAGCACACTTTAGTATACTAATAATGTGCTTATGGAAGTATAATGAGTGTACTGAAATTAAGTTTACTTTGGTTCACTTTATTTGTAACTAGGAGTTTGTTATTTTAGTTTGGGTTGGAGGTTGCTGGTGGGTTAGTTTTTGATTTTTATTTAGTTAGTTTTAACTACCCTAACCCTTTTATTTTATTTTAATGTATTTTATTTTCTATTAACCCTTTTATTTCTTCACTTCATCATTCATGAGTTTGGTCTCTGAGCCTTTGTTTGTTTAGAAAGGCCGTGACATTGGGTTTACATCTTTATAGTGTAATATCATATCATACAATCAACAAATGGTCAAATCACATGTAAATTATCACATAAACAACAACATGATTGCAGATTTATTATATTACAAATCATTTATTTTAACACAAGTTAGGAAATATACACTTTTCTATAAACTGTACTGGTCAGATGCAGTCAGGTGTAACAGATGATGTTACTTTCTTTACACTGACCTGTTGGATCAGTCACATATACACAGAAATGACACTTTAACCCCGTGATGGGGCTGCTTGGCA
>NW_024668539.1:0-441 GCF_008729295.1 Plectropomus leopardus | reverse complement strand
GATGAGATTTCTGAGCACTGATGCCTGTCCTCTGTTTTGCCTGCATGTTTTTTCTGCTAATAGTCCCTGATTTAACTGTCGATCTCTCATCCTCACATTTAACAGATTCTGACGGACAAACCTGAACAAAGTGGATTAATATGAAACACGGAGAGTGAACCGGCGCAAAAATTGGACTTCAGATTGTGTCGACTTCACTGTGCTTCATCCAGGACAACATTCACACGGACATGTGAGTACAAAAACAAAGTATTACAACTCTCTCAAACAGGGATGCACGATATCATCGGTATTAGCCAATAAAGACACTAAAATGAACTATCGCAGTCAGCCAACATGTTTTTTTGCACATTGAACAAATTTTACATATATTTAAGGTCATTCTGTGTCTCTGTCTGCTTGTGGACCATCTCAGTTAGAGTTTGCATTACATGATGTTAA
>NW_024668538.1:0-455 GCF_008729295.1 Plectropomus leopardus | reverse complement strand
AATAACATTTTATGAAGCTGCCTTTGCAACAGGGCCTTATTGTCACTAGCCCAGTTGTTAACATTCTAATTTATTGTATTATTCTAATTGCTCTTCAACACATAAATACATCTTCAGATCTTTGCATATAGGTCTCTGTCAGTGTCATTGCTTTTTCAAACTGTATCATTTTGTCTAACAGAAATGGCAGTTTCTCCGAAAGATGAGGAAATGTGATACAAAATAAGGAATTGTATTCTTTATTCTTGGAAATATTTATGGAAAATGTTTACCCTTAAGGTTAATGATAGTTATAAATATAACTAATTAAACAATTTAAGTTTAATTATACTGAAAATCTTCATTCATTATAAGATTCATATTGTAATGACTAAGAACCCAAACAGCATTTGTCTGATATCTGATATTGAGTATTGTTATTCACAAGGGACATTGTACTTAATTAGTAATGAGCA
>NW_024668537.1:0-761 GCF_008729295.1 Plectropomus leopardus | reverse complement strand
TTTGAAAACAATCACGACAATTTTGTCAAGTTTCAAAGGTTTAAATAACTCGTGAAAGGCCTCTGAGAGAAGAAAAGTAATGTCGCCCTGCGTCTCTTAACCCTTTGAAATCTGGGCTCGTTGGCTTGATTTCTCTTAAATAATTGTAAAGAAGGCAAAGAACAACCTGAAAGAGAAATGACCAATTTGTTTAAAAAAAAAAAAAAGACAAGATAATAACCTGAAAATCAGCAGAAACAAAGGAAAAGTAAAAAAAAAAATTACCCAAAACACTACCTGAAAATTATAATGATTTCATAAAAATTAATTAAAATATATAATTTTGATCATTTTAAATGTATTCTCTGGTAAGTCTTTTTTCTTTTAAATCCACTAATTTTTTAGCTTTTTGCAGGAAATTTCGTGCCATGTTACGAATTGCATTTTTTCACGTTTTTGAAAGAAATCGAGGTTTAAATGTTTGTGTAGGCGAATGCAGCCCAAGAAAAGTGATGTTTTTCAAAGTTTCAAAGGGTTAAGCGATTCTGCATGTCACGTTTTTTCTGTTATTCATTTGATTTGACATCATGATGGTTTTTCATTCGTTCACTAGTGATGGAGTGAAAATACGTACTGATAGAATAAGACGGAGGAATGCGTTGCATCACAGTTTTCCCTCATGTTCACTCATCCTATACAAACACCACGGCTCTCTGAGTCTCGTCTTAATCCTGTTCAGCGAGTCTTTTTGAACGTTTCACGCCAAAAACGCATCCTTCCCT
>NW_024668536.1:0-826 GCF_008729295.1 Plectropomus leopardus | reverse complement strand
TTATTGCGACAAAACCAGTGCAGTGACCAGATAAAGGATGTCGGCATCGTACGTTTCTGCAAAGCACAGATTCATTACATTTCTACGTTTCTTACTTAAGCATATTGGCATTTGTAAGGCGACGTAGAACATAAGGTGATCTTTCTGTCTAGAGACAAGACGGCTGCCAAGCTGCAGACCATTGTTACAGAGCAACAAACAACAACTCTTTTTACCGACACATTGCAGCTTTTTTCAGCAGCTTCTGAAACACTGAAGCTGGGTGTTAATTTTTTTTTTTTTTTTTTTTACATAAGTAGCGTGTTTTTAGGGGCACATCGAAGCGTTTTCCAGCAGCATTTGAGTCTCTGAACTTGGGTGTTTTTCTCCAACACATCAGAGTTTCTCAGCAGCATATAAGCCACCAAGTGTTGGTGTTTTTCCCTGACACTTTGCAGCATTTCCCAGCAGCGTTTAAGCCACCAAACTTGGGTTTTCTTCATTGACACATAACAGTGTTTCCCAGCGGCGTTTCAGCCAGAGAACCTTTTTCATCAACATGCGGCATTTGAGGCACTGAAATTGAGTGTTTGTCACCGATAATTTGCGGCATTTCCCAGCTGGGTTTAAGCCACCAAACCTTGGTGTTTTTCTCTGTCACATTGTGGCGTTTGAGGGATTGCAGTTTTTCCTGGTGGCTTTTATGACACCAAACATGGGTGTTTTAAGCTAAAACATAACCGTGGGGTTTGGAGCCTGGACATAACCACACCTTCAGCTTTCGCTACAAGTGTAAGATATAAACACCTCTTTGACAAGTGGGTTAATAAAACTCAAGAAATGTCTC
>NW_024668535.1:0-676 GCF_008729295.1 Plectropomus leopardus | reverse complement strand
ATGTACTCAAATTAAAATCTGTATGAAAAAATACAACCAGCCTGCTTAAAGAATAATGAATTGCCTAATTATCATTAATCATCAATAATAATTCCTAAAACTCAGTTGTGTCTATTGGTTTCACACCGCAGGATTTCCAGGAGCCCCATCTGGCTATCCCTACAAAGAATTTCTGTGGGCACCACTGGCTAAAACTTGAGACATTATTTCCCGTTTTTTTTTTTTGTTTTTTTTTAATATATTATTGTTTTATTTAAGTTGGTTTTGTAAGTGCACAATATTGTTTGTTTTTTAAGCCTAGTTTTTATTTTTATTTCAGTTAACTAAAATGTTTAATCACACCTAGTTTTAGTTTTTAGCCTACTTTTAGTTAGCTATAATAACTTTGCTACGCACCCATCTGCACCCACATACCTCCCCACACACACACAAACACATACGCAAGAAGTCCACACACAGTACGTTTACACCAGCCACAGCTTTCGCCAGGTCGGGGGTTGGAAAGTGAGTCTAACATTCTCTTCTCATCCCCACCACCACCACCACCACCACCAGTGGCCCCCACCACCACTTCCTCTCCAGTTTACAAATATACAACTCAGTAAATAATAATACTAATAATAGTAATGATAACAATAATAGAGTGAGAGCAGCATAAGAAAACATGCTGAAGGGA
>NW_024668534.1:0-676 GCF_008729295.1 Plectropomus leopardus | reverse complement strand
CTGGCTTTGGATAGGGCCTTAATCTTACACACTGTTCTTTTAAAAAATACAGTCTCATTGTAGAGACACATTGATGCATTTTAAAACACCTCCCTACTGTACATGTCAGCAACCACTCCTGAAATCACATGAATATTCAGTATCTCGCCCTGGATTTTGGTCACTCTCAACAAACATATTATGAGCAGATGAATTGATTTTCTTTTAATGTAAGTATCAAGCCATTCCCAACCAAGAGTGTGGTACTGTTCATCACTTCCATTGTTAAAAGTTGGGTAGGAAACATGGCCATGTCTCACAAAAACTGCCCCACAGCTACTATGTGATGTGTTTTGTTTGCTTCAAGAAGCTTATTTGTTTCCTTCTCAGTAATATGGCACTATTCTGTCATAGAGAAAATGCATTTCATAATTTCAGAATTTTTCAAAAAGTTAACTCTCTAAATTGGTTCATTTACAGTAGTGTTTCTTTTGCAATGCAGTATCTGTACCAGTCGATATAACATGTAGCAAATTAAAGAGTCACTCCAATGATTTCACATGTGAAGGTCAGTATAGTTACCATGGAGAACAATACTCAGCCTGTGAATCCAGCTGTTTAATGTTATCTGTTGCTCTGGAGGGAGCTGATGATACTGTTACTTATGATGTCATCAGAGTTACTTGAATTAGACAAC
>NW_024668533.1:0-4129 GCF_008729295.1 Plectropomus leopardus | reverse complement strand
GTGGGAGGGCCCGGGAAGGAAGGGTTGGTTTATATTTTTAGATGTTGTTCTATATTTTTAACTTGTGAAGCACTTGTGCTACATCAAATGTATGAAAAGTGCTCTATAAATAAATTTTGATTAGATTTGATTTGATTTGATTAGACTGTGCTGTGATTAAATCACTAAACCCTGTGAGATTATTCTGTAATTCTGACCCTAGCAATAATCTGCCTTTGAATGCTATACTAACCCTTGCAAAGAACAAACTCAGCAGCTTGACCTGGCCTTACATCTACATATTGCTGTATCTGTTTAGGCTAGCATCCATTGGCTGCCCCCACTGGATTGACAACACATTCACATATGTCTACATATTACGCTCACGCTTCTGCTTCCACTGCTGTTGTTCCGGGCTACTGATATTAACGTCAGGATGTCAACAAAAGCACATGGTAGGATTATGCAACAAAAGCATACAGTTATGTTAGACAACAAAAGCACACGGCAACCAATGCTGGAACGTGAACTAAAGCACATTTTTTAGGTGTAGGCAAAAAGGGCTCATGGATAGGTGTAGAAAGCAAACATCACATTTAGATAGGAAGCGGACATCGACCTCCTGGATTAAAGTCGGGGGTTTGTCAGATCTATCCACTGCCTGCCCACAGAAGTAACATTTTTCCAAATAACTGCATTATTAATGGATGCCCATCAGCTGCTGCTGCAGGCGCTGCCCTGTGGCTTATCATAACTCCGCAACCAGTTGCTGCCCTGTCAACTGACGCTGTCTGGTGGCCACAAAAGTTGGCTTTTGGGGTTGGGATCTTATACTGAAATTACTGCAAAAGTGTAGGTATTTGACAACTTTGGAATGAGAACAGGCTGGGATTAACAGGCAGCTTCACCTAAATTCTCTGGCATAGTTTACAACATGGGTTTTGTTTGACATATAAATAGTTTTCTTTATATTCTCCCTAGTTATTGATCGTTATCTAAAGATTCTACCTCTGTTTTTGTCTCCCTCCATTCTCTTGTCATCGTAAGCTAATATTTGCTGATGCCTTTTAACATATTTCTGAAGAAGGTTTGAATACATCTGTAAGCAGTACAAGAAAGCAGAAGTCAATCCAGGTTTCAAAGGGTTAATAACCATATTTTTACCACATACTTTGCCAGAACATTTCCATGTACTCACTAGGTGTTTCTTGTAATGACACTGATACCTCCATGTCCTTACCATCTATTTTTTGTTAGGTTTCCATGTATTTACTAAAGAATAGCTTTTTTCCACCAGGTCTTTATGTATATTCCTCATAAGGTTATTTGTTACCACCTAGTACTCTAGTTCATACCAGGTAATTTTACAGCATAAATAAATGCTTACCGTTTTTTCTGATGAGAACACATTTATTCATGAGGTTTGGGTCTAACCTGAGGATGTCTGTGTCCAGGCCAGGAGAGCATGCGTGGATGGAGGCCAGGCAGCTGTTCTCCTCAGCCCGTGGGTTTTTTATCGAACCATTGCCCATGGCCAGGCATTGGCTGAGCACAATAGGAAAGGCACTCAGTCTCACTGTGAGGACTCTCTGAGAGGAAAGGTGCTTCTTTGAAGTCTCTTTTCTTTAATGCTACAATGTTCAACAGAAATAAAAATGGCTGATGAATGATTGTTCTGATTAAAATGTGTCAGTAATCAATTTTGACTCTCTGTACAAAATGAAAATTCATCATTATCTTGTTAAAGCATTCACCCGTGCCAATTATCCTTAAGCAAATCTCAGATTAAGTGTTTGTACTATGAAGCCTCCACATTGTTCCTACAGTCTATTTGTTAAGCAAGAGAACAAGTTGCAGTCTTTACTTACAGTGTGAATGAAGAATATGTTGAAAATGATAATCCTGATGCTCTGACTGTATGATCACTGTTTGATGCTCCTTCTGTAATTCACTTGCATCTTATGTGGTCGCCGTCCACTATCACAATGATTCTCAGCTAAACTGTGAGGCTGGAGGCTGTTTACCATTTCCAATTGTGTCCCTTAGAGATGGATGTGCTGATGAAGTGGTAGTATCTGGCAACCCCTGGTGGCCTTGTGATGTCAGGCATGTTGAGAAGGTGAGAGAGCAATTTTATTCCAGTTTGTAGAGTCATTGGATAAATGTTTTCCTTCAACACCTGCATCTGTGACTCAGAGAGAGGTATGCACAGATAGAGGAATTCAACTTAATTATGCTCTCAATTTGATTTGATGTTTTTAGAAATTAAACATTTTTTAATTCTATTTTTGCATAAAGTATTCATCAATTTGAAGTTGGAAACATACTTTCAAACAATCAATATATGGGCCCTGTCAGGCCAGACAAGGAAAATGTTAGTTTAAAGACTTTTCCTTCATTCTGGTGACTTTTAGTGCACATGAACAACAAGAACCAATTAGTTAACAGCTGCTTGGTCCAATATACTTATATGAACCTAAAATACAACCAACCTATTTTACAATGTATGTTAAGTTAAAGATTTGTACACCAGAACTCTCATTTTGTTTTCTTTCCTCTCACATAAATCATCTGACAACTTGAAAGATGTACCATTGGGAGGGCCCCAACCTTTTTGTGGGAACCACTAAACTAAACTGACTGTTTTGATGTCATACTTAATAATATATCAGTCAGAGGGTCCAAACCACTACCTCACTGCAATACTTTAAATACATCTCAGCTGGTAACACTTATGTCCTCTTAATATTTTTTCTCTGCAGGACCTTTACTTGTATTAAAGTACAGTGCTCTGTTGGTACTTGTACTTGAGTAATGCATCTTAATACTTCTTCCACCACTGATCATTGCAAATCTCTGGTTCTGCTCTCTTTGTGATATGGTTTTTAAATCATGCAAAGAGAGGTCATAAGCTATTCAAACAAGAGTAATCTGGGGATGTTGGCTAAACAGCAGTCTCACTGACTAACCTGGTGGACCCTTAATTGAAAACAACTGGTGATTTTTTTGTGGCGGGTTGCTCCTCTAGTGCTCTAAGTAAACATTGGGCATTAAAAAGAAATGCAGACTGCATCACGAGGAACCTTCACACCCCCTTCACCACTTGTGTCAGTTGCTATCTTTGGCCAAAAGGAACACATACATGTATAAGAACTCTTATTGAACAAACAAAACAATGCCCTCAAAATGGCAATGAAGAATTAAACTGGTAGTCAGCAAACTTGAATGCAAGCAAGGCTATCTTCTGTGTGTGTTTACATGAAATACCACAGAAGTTATAGATGTTTGGGACAACTGAGCAAATATGTCAACTATTACGTGACCTCTAAAAAGTTCATCTTTTTGCATGGTTACTGTGCATAAATGTGTGACTACAGCAACATGGCCCATCTGTGATGTGTCAAATAAGTGAAGCTAATATCAAGGCTGCACTGTTACTGAAAGGTATGTTTGCTCAGTGAATTGCACATTACTTGCAAGAGCCAACTGCCTGTTCTCAAAGTCTGATTCACTAAAGATATTGTGCTGATGGTATCACAGCACAACCATGCCCATAGAGTTTTGAAGCTTAGTGCAACTATCTTTTGGGTTCTGACTGCAACGGATGTGTCAAAGTGTAAATTGCTGCCTTTGCACCAAGAACACACTATAAGCAGAACAATTAGAGAGAAAAATAATTTTCAGAACTGAGCTGCAAGTCCCGTCTGATGAAGTGCAGACATATTACTCAAAACTTCAGAAATTTGAACATGACAAAGGAAAACTGTATTTAGAATTTAAGCTCCCCTACTGTGGTGCTGTTGGTGCTTTCAAACACTCCTCCACACTGTTAAAAAAATGACATGATTTAAAGTGGAGGGCAAAAAAAAAAAAAATTCAATGCCTCAGCGCTAAAAAGTCTGAATGTGACACTGCTGATAACTGTGCTTCTGTTATCACCAACTGCCTTAAGATGTGAATTGATCTGTATTTGCAGTGAGGCTCATCTGCACAGGGGGCCACAAGGGGCCAATTTAATGTCACAATGTATTTACTACTTATTTCCTTTAAAATCCCAGACTTTAAAGACATACAACCAAGTTTAGCTGTTTTTCAAATATGATGTTATATAGCTTGTGTATCAAAAAGACAGCAGCAAATTATTCACACA
>NW_024668532.1:0-509 GCF_008729295.1 Plectropomus leopardus | reverse complement strand
TGTCTTCTTCACATGTTTTTCAGAGTTATCAAGTCTGTTTACAGCAAGGTCAACGAGAGCAAAGTTTGTGGGCCAGACAACCAAAACTATGTGCTAAAAGGGGCTAAAACAAGGCACAGAAAGGAGACAAAAATATTGGTCAGTGCTGTTTTAAAGGGTTGGTTCAGCCAAAATGCATAAATACTGCCTACATAAAAATGCCAAATGGCATCAAATTGATTCAAGGTCTATAGTTTTCAGTCTGGCACATCAGAAAGTTTATGTGCTTCAGAAGAGTTAAAATCTCAAATCAAGCAGGTCAGTAGGTGATCTTACAGGGATGAAGACTCTATTCAAAAGCTCATGCACATGTTTTCTTCAGCAGCCTGACAACCCAAGGTCAGCAAAACATAACTCAGTTTCATTACGAAGGCAAGTTTATCCCTGCCACGAATTGGATAAAACACACTTTCCGTGCTGTCGTACTTTGACTTGTGCTATGACACCGTATCAGAGGAATGATCGATGGG
>NW_024668531.1:0-906 GCF_008729295.1 Plectropomus leopardus | reverse complement strand
AAGGTTCCCAGAGGAAATATAAAGAACGTGATGATATGTGTGAGAAATAGATTGAGCAAATTTAATTTTAGATCCTTGATAAGTGTGTACATATTGTTTTTTTGCCTCATCTTGGTATTATCCTTAAGTTTTTTTTTTCGCTAGACATTTTATTAATAATTATATTTCTGTTTTTCAAAACACTTTAATAAAATTCTCACAGGACAAATGTAATTATTTTAAAATTACACTATGCAGGATTTTCAGTTACTCTGTGTGAACATCGTCAGCAAAAGTGGAAATAAAAGCCAACCCCAGATCCAGAATTTGGCAGTTCACCTTTTTCATAGCTGTGTCTCTTAGGGGCGTGCTGCTTATGGTCTTGACACCTGCTTGTTACTTGTATTTTAGTTTTTTATAAAGCCCTGACCTCACTTGAGCACTGTAGGGGTATACACCCATATACACCCATAAATGTCCCAAATACAAAAAATAAGAAAATCAGGCAGAGACTCCGCAGAAAAAAATGCCACAAACTTCTGGCGGGTTTTAAGTGATAATTGTGAGGGGTTACTTCTGTATGAATCTATTCTTTTTTTTTGTTTGGTTTTTTTTTTGAAAAATGCACATAGTATACATTTAAATTACAATAATGGTTTTGAACCTCTTTTTTTTAAAATTTCCTCTAACTTCTGTATTCCTAAAGCTATGCAAAAAGGAAAAATTATTAAAATGTCTGACATCAGTAATAATAAAGAAAACGAGAGAAAGCCTCCAATAAAGCACATTGAAGAAGGTCAATTATTTGACCTGATCCCATCAGTTAATCACCACCCCTCTGCCAAAGTCTAGGTTCCCATCTTTTGTAATAGCATAATGGGTGTGTAATACTTTTAATTTGTATATATTACGTTAATATTCCCACTG
>NW_024668530.1:0-277 GCF_008729295.1 Plectropomus leopardus | reverse complement strand
CTTTGTTACTATAATTATGAACACAGTTGATAGCAACACATTTTTTTTCACATTATTTTAAAGGAATTTTAAAGTGTTACATAAAAGTAAGTACAATCATAAATTGTAAAAATGTATTTAAGCATTAAAAATATAGTCTGTATAAAATACTAAATACAAAAGAAAGAAAGAAAAGAAAAGAGAAAAAGAAAATCAATTTAATGACTTAAAATAATTAAGATAAAGAAAAGAAAGCTGCAAATTCTTATTATTTTCTGGCAGAGGATCCCCATACCCC
>NW_024668529.1:0-279 GCF_008729295.1 Plectropomus leopardus | reverse complement strand
CATCCCTCCGTGAAAACATGTATGGGAGCCTGTTTGTGCCAAAAAAAAGAGCAAAACGTCAAATTTAATTTCTCATTTTTACACATGCTCCTTGTTTTCGAGCGTCTCTTTGGTAGCAGAGCTACAATGGTTAAAGGTTCAAATCTTCCTCTGTGAAATGAGACGACCATTTATTCCCTGAGCTTCATCTACTCTCTGTTTCCAAAAATCTACTGAAACTATGCAAACAACAACCTCCACCATCCATCTTTGGGAAATCCTGCCTAATTTAGGCCAAAC
>NW_024668528.1:0-427 GCF_008729295.1 Plectropomus leopardus | reverse complement strand
TAGCAGCCGGTTTCAGTCGGCTAGCTACCGGCAGAGACAGGTGATATTAGCCGGCTTCTCATTAGCCGTTACAATTAGCTTACCCGGTGATGCTGCTGAGGGCAAAGAAATCAGGCTTGACGTCAACTCCTCTGTAACTACCAGCGTCCCTCTGGCTCCCGCAGCCCGGAGGAGTCACACACACCCAAAAAATGTGGATAAAATGTCAGCGGGATGTCTCCGGTACGGTCACAGACGGACAGGAGTGATTTTTTCCGTCCTCCCATTCAAACACACGGCAGCAGCGCGTGGAGGATGTGGTGGGGTCATCCTCAGTGGTGACGTCGACGGGTCTCGCGCTGGTGTTTACAAAATGTCAGTGTGTCCCTCGCGCGGTGGATAGCGAGTACTGCAGTACTACGCAATAAAAAACACTACGTGCAGAAAT
>NW_024668527.1:0-285 GCF_008729295.1 Plectropomus leopardus | reverse complement strand
CATCTGTAAAATTAATTATGACACTTTTTATAGCGTGGTTCAAAACAGGGGAGGGGTCACTGTGTGTGTCAGCTCAGATTATGGACAAGGTGATCAGAATGACTGACACCAGGATCAGCAGATACTCCCACTCCCTTTACACAGACGTTATGCCCGAGATGAAGACATTTGGGAAAAAATTTAGCGTGACACACAAACACCCGTGTGTATCACACTGACACAGTATGTGACCCGTTCTATAATTTGTGACTAAATTCCTGCAGAATTAGTGACATTCAGTGACAT
>NW_024668526.1:0-335 GCF_008729295.1 Plectropomus leopardus | reverse complement strand
GAAAAATCTAAAACAAACAAATGAAGACTGAAAAAAAGACTGATTCTTGCTGTCATTTCTGGTAGAAAGTGATCTGTGTTACAGTTGCATTTTGTCATAACAGAAATGAAAATATACTGTACAGAGTTCATGGTCAGTCTGCTCAACTGTTTTTTAAATAAAAATAGAATAAAAAAAATAGAGAAAAAAAAGTATTTTATAAAAAAAAAAAAAAAACAAGAAAAAATGCCTTGTTTTCATTTTTGTTTTCTGGATAAAAAACCCAAAACAAAACATATGAAAAATAACCACAGTAAAATAAGTTCTAGTTTTGTTTTCCAAATTCCTTTTTTTGT
>NW_024668525.1:0-322 GCF_008729295.1 Plectropomus leopardus | reverse complement strand
TCCAGTTGTCTGAATAATGTAGGAAAGAGTTTGTGCAGAGGACAGTCATCTAAAGCCCAGAGGTAGCAGAGGTTCAGAGGTTAAAGAGCAGACAGTGCAGGGTGACTCCAAGGCTTAATGAAGCACTTTTGGAACCAGCTTCAAAACTTACCCTCAGTGGTGGAAACAGCTGTAATCACAAAGATGTGAGCCATGTAACAGCAGGTAGTCAAATGGTCAATTACTTAATGCCTGGTAGCTGCTGTGTCCACTCACTCTCAGCAAAAAACAGTCAACTTTTGACAACTTGTTGACTTTTTGAGATGTGATTTAAATTAAGAGC
>NW_024668524.1:0-238 GCF_008729295.1 Plectropomus leopardus | reverse complement strand
TTAGTTCTTTTGTTTGGTCTCAAAGAGGTCTGCTTGGCTGGATATTACGATGAAAGATAACACTGCTATGAGCTCTAAAGTGTGAGCAGACATGCAGACATGTCCACAAGTAAACACTGATGAATATACACTCTGTGAGCTTTGAAACAAAGTCCTGATAACTATCTGGCACATCAGCCAACAAATCAGTAGAGCAGTAGGGGAAAAGAAGGTAAGCTTTAACAAAGGTTAAAGGTGC
>NW_024668523.1:0-286 GCF_008729295.1 Plectropomus leopardus | reverse complement strand
TCTTTGGACACATGAGTGTCCTGCAGTGGGTTCATTTGGGTTAATCTATGGCGTTTACCTGTGGCATGTACCCGACCATCTTTCCCGGCACATCATGACCAGGAAATGCAGGTGGCTTCCCTAAAACGGTGATGTGCCCCCGCGAGATTTTTAAAGTTCCCACGATGCATTTCAGAAGCGTGGTCTTCCCACATCCACTGGGCCCCAAAAGGCCATAACTGCAACAGAGAAACAAGAGGATTTTACATAAAACTAGACATCTATCAGAGCAGTTTTACAACTTATG
>NW_024668522.1:0-5025 GCF_008729295.1 Plectropomus leopardus | reverse complement strand
TTTTTCTAACACAGACATCATTTTTAAGCAAACCTTGATTTAATCTATTGAAACCAGAAAAATATGTCTTAAGAATATTATTGGGTTTTTCAGGTAATTTTCAGGTAATTCTCTCTTTTTTTTTCTTTTTACATTTATTTTCAGGAAATTTTCTTTCACTTTTTAATAAACGTGTTGCCAACTTTTGGATCATTCCTTCTTTCATGTCTCATTTCTGTCTTCCCATGTTTCTGAAGCCATATTTTTCAGGTTTCAAAAGGTTAAGTCAAGGTTTAACATGATATTTCAGTATTCTGAACACACTGAGGAAGAGGCATCCTGCTCTTCGTCAAGCAGGATGCTGCTCAAAGACGCCTTAAAGAAACATTTCACACCCCAAATGACTATTTGTATATCCATCACTCACCTAAGTTAAGTTTAATTCGTGATTAAATGTTTGTTTTTCTCACATGCCTCCAGTGAATGAAGAATCCAAAAACCCTAAAGCACTTCAGCTTCATCTGACAGTGAAAACACGCTACTGCTCTGTGTGTGAGACTGTTCATGTGGAAGCGTTTTAAGTATTTTAGCAGAAGTGCATTTGTTTATGAAGTACTGATGGAGTAGATAAATGGATTATACTTCACGAATTGTGTGTGAGTTTGTGAATTAATGTTTTGTTATAGTTTCATTTGCTAAATCCAGTCGGTCAAATATTGTTCACAGATCATCATGTCAAATTCTTAAGAAGTTTTCAGATATATCAAACATGTAAGGAGGAATTTTGGGTGAAGATATTGGACATGTCTGCACTGAGTAAGATGTCAGACATGTCCAGGCTGGGGACTGTTAAACATGTCCACGCTGAGGCGGACTGTCGTACATGTCCGCGCTGGGTACTGTCAGACGTGTCCCCACTGAGCGAGATTTTGGACATGTGTATAAAATGCTGCACAAAGACATCTACAATATATTTCCATTTGACAATCAAAATACGGAGACATATAATTTCAAGAGTGGAACAAATCAATACAGAACATCTATTACTGACACATTTTGGAATAAGATGATTTTTCCAACCCCAAAGTTTGGAAAAGAGGGGAAAAAACAGGTTTCAGGACTTACTGGTCATCGCAGAGACAAATCTGTTAAAGGCCAGAGAATCACGGTACACGGCTCCTTCATAACCGTACTGCAGCTCCTCACGAACATAATCCCTGCAAAATAAAACAGAAAAAAGCAGATTTTATAATCATAAATATTCACTGTTTTTAAGCAGACATTTGACATTAAAAGAATATCATCATTATTTTATGCTGATTGTTTGATTGTTGCTATTTTCAGGAACAGGATTTATTATTAAATATGTTTAACATTGTTGTGTTTTTTTAAATACATATGTGTTGTTTTGTATGTTTATGTGTATTTATAAGTTGAATTCCTTGTATGCAAAACAAATTTAAGATTTTTTTATAATATTTTTGTACATTCATGACATTTCCCATGAGCCTCTATTTAAGTAAGCTATTACAAATATTAATATTTATTTATTTATGTAATGTTTTTTCTTTTTGGTGACTATTTTTTTTTAATTTTATGATTCTCTTGATATGTCAAATAAGTGTTGATATGTCAAAAAATTTCTTTAAAAATGTTTTAAAAAGGACATAAAATCAAGTAAATTCAAAGCTCAAATTAATAACTTGATCACAAAGATTTGATAGGAGAATATTAATTAAATAACATTATAAGTTTCAATGTTGCGCTTATCTTAGTATGTTTTTTTTAATGTATTCTTTGATCCTCTTTTACTTTGTAAAGTGTTTTTGAGTTTTTTGAAAAGCGTTCTATAAATAAAATGTATTTTCATTATTATTATTATCCTACTAAAATCTAAAATAATCCCTGAGGTGACAGTTAAAGTTTTTACCACGTTTATTTCTTATATCGATCAGTTTCGTCATTCATATATTTCTGCCCAAATAAGTTTTGTTTGCTCTTTTTACAGTAACGAGCCTTTAAGGAACCGCCTGGATGTTCTCACGTAACAACGCGCGACACGACACGGTCCCCTAAAAATAAATACCAGGCTGAAGGAAACTGGATCCACACAGAAGGAGGAGCGCTGAGGCCGCAGCCGAGCTTTGACAGAGGAGAAAACTGATCCTGGTACAATAAATCTAGGACGTCCAGCAGTTGTAGTAGTAGTGATAGTAGTAGTGATAGTAGTCGTAGTATCTCACTTGGAAATCTGATGCCCCATGTACAGGAGAAGAGCAGCCAGGATGTGGAGGTAGAGCGTCACGATGTGTCTCAACGGCAGAACCAACACCACCAGGTTTATCAGATGACCTGAAAGGAAATAAAATGATCACGTGACGTTTTCTGTGTTTGAGGAAGTCAAGAGTGATGATACTAGCAGGTAGTCTTTAAATACAAGATACACACTAAAAAGGAAAGGAGGGGTGATTCACATCCAACTATTGCAATCCAGTATTCATTCATTTGCATTTTCAAGGTATTCTGATTAGTATTTAAAGTTATACAAATACAATAAATCTCACACTTGGAAAAATAAAATAAAATAAATTATACCTCCCCATGTTTCTACTTCAACGAAGCCCCTTTGCTACAGAATCAAACACATACATATGAACAATCCTATTTGACAAAAAACTTGTGGGTGAGATATGAAATAAAAAAACAGTACGATAAAGTAAAAAAAAAACTAAAAGGAAAAAAACATAAATAATTCTAAAAATGAGCATAAAAAAACATGTAACACATCCTGTTTGTTCCTGAAAGAAGAAAAAGTAACATAAAAATTCAAATGGTAAACTACATATGGTTTAGCTTCTCTTCCTGGTTTTCACAAGACAAATCAATTTACAAAAATAGTTTTGATCAACACAATGAAAAAAATGTGCACCAGACATGAAATCTTGCAGAATTTCAGCACATTTTTGTTGACATTAAGGAGGAATCTGATTACATCAGAAAGAACACTGACTCCTCAACACCTGACATTTAAGAGAAGTCAATTATCAACATGAAACAGCTCAAACCTGACTGGAAAACAGTGTACAGCATCAAAACGCAGCTGCATGTTTAACCCTTTGACACCAGACCAAATTGTCTGGCTTTCTTTCAAAAACATGGGAAGAGGGCAAATAGAAACTTAACAAGAAATGACACCAAAACTTGCAAGAAATTAGTTAAAAATTACAAGTAAAATTCCCTCAAAATAAGCAATAATAATTCTTCTTATACTTATTATTCACTAATTTTAAACATATAATTTTGAAAATATATAAATCTGAACATTTTTCCTAGTTTTTATGATAATATCCAATTATTCCCCCCAGTTAATTTTCATATCATTTTTTGGTCACTGTGTACTTTTTCACTGTGTATCTTTTTTGGAATTTGAGGAATATTTCTTTCCAGGTTTCTCATCATGTTTTCCCCTGTTTTCAAATTAAATCAAACCATTTTGTCTCAAGTTTCTAAGGTTCATATGCTTGTGAAAGGCCTCTGAATGCAGCTTTTATTATCAGCGTGCAGAATACAATGAGATGTCATTTGCTGCATTCTTGCCTGTGTCTTATAATAAAAAATAGCAGATATAGAAATATTAAAATAATAGAAATATAAAAATAAACACAACATAAACCAGACACTATGAGACAATTAAACTCGTGCATTTACCTCCATGTGCAATAAGTGTATATATATTTTTTAAACTGCTGAGTTTGGCACCTTGTTGATACTATTTTGCATTTTTTTTTACTATTTATATTGTTCTTTTGCTGCTTTATCCCTGTACACTCCTGGCTGCTGTAACAATGCAAATTTCCCCACAGTAATAGAGGATGATATTATCTTAAATAAAAAATACTGCACTAATTGTGCATGTGGGTAACATTTAAACATTTTATCATACTCACCAATGTAGTACATGTTCCAGATGACATATTTGTATTTGAAGAGCATGTCTTCATTTTTGGCCTTGAGGTGCTCCGTTAACCCTTCAATGTCACATTTGTAGAGCAGGTCCAGCAGCAGGATGCTCGGCACCCTCAGGGCGACGTTGGCCAACTCTTCCAGGCGAGGCATCTTTCAAACCAACTTTTTTGATGGTGTGTGAGACGAGTGTGTGTGTCACATGCTGTCAGCTGTACGTGTCACTGCTTTGCTCGTCTTCTTGTCATCTGAAAAAAAAAGGGAAAAAAAACACAAAAAAACTTCATGTCAGGCTCCTCAATGACTTCCTCTATGAGCAGCCAGGCCGTCGTTTCGCTGTGAATTTGGTGCTTTATCGTCACATTGAAGCCTTTAATCAACAATAAAATAGTGCAGAAGTAAACTTGCGATTTAAGAGATCTCAGTGATAAAGCTTTAAAGCAGCTGGTGTGTCTAAACTGATAATAATTCACTTACTTTGCGCGGTGACAGACCTCACACACGAACAGCCGTGAGCTAGCTAGCTGCTGCTGCTGTCGGTTAGCTTTCACAGCGACCAGCGACATGTTTTCATTTCACAGCAACAGCCGACGAAACACTCAGCCTTTCTGCCGCTTCCGCTCGTCAAAGACAGTCAGAAACCGCCGCCATCGGAAAAGTTTAATCAAACAGCCGAAACTAAACGATACGAGTGAAAGTAAAGAGACTTTCAGTGTAATGTTATGATTCCACTCGCTTGCGTGGCCATTTTCCGTGTACACGTCATGGCGAAATAAACCAATCAGGGTCGGGTATCCTCGATTTCAAAATAAAAGTGTTAGGATATTCCAGTTTACACTACTACTACTACTACTACTACTACTACTATTACTACTACTACTACTACAACCATTACTACTACTACTACCATTACTACTACTATAACCATTACTACTACTACTACTATTACTACTATTACTACAACCATTACTACTACTACTACTATTACTACTATTACTACTACTACTACTACTACTACTACTACTACTGCTACTATTACTACTACTACTACTACTACTACTACTAATGCTACTACTAATACTA
>NW_024668521.1:0-492 GCF_008729295.1 Plectropomus leopardus | reverse complement strand
ACTCCTATTTAGCCTTGTCTGACTCAAGGTGGACAGTTAAGAAGACAACAAATCAAAATTGATCCATTAAAACCAGAGATATAGTCTTTTTTAATTCCATCTGGCCTTATGACCATAAAACAAACTTGTGAAGACCAGCGGCGCAAAGCAAAAGTGCTTTTACTGCTGGCAGAATTTATCTACGCTATGATCTACACTTATGATGTAAAAATCGTTGGCAAGCACAGGGATCAGATGTCTCTTGTAGCTGGTCACCAGGTTTGCACACATCTGGGGAGGGATTTTGGTCCATTCCTCTTTGCAGATCCTCTCCAAATCCTCAAGGTTATGAGGCTGTACTTTGGCAACTCAAAGCTTCAGCTCCCTCCACAAATTTTCTATAGGGTTACGGTCTGGAGTATGGCTAGGCCACCCCATGACCTTAATGTGTTTCTTCTTGAGCCATTCCTTTGTTGCCTTGGTCGTATGTATGCAGGTCCACAATCTTATCTC
>NW_024668520.1:0-830 GCF_008729295.1 Plectropomus leopardus | reverse complement strand
GGTCTGAGGGTACACAATCAGCATCCTGGATAAAATGAAAAAAAAAAAGTTACTGAGTGCGAATACAAATGAATCAATGAATGTTGAGACAGGTTAAATCACACAGTTTTACCTGGACAAAGCCTCCGCGCCGATATCCTCGGACTTCGGGGCGATTTTGGCCCAGAAGGCTTTGACTCTGTCCTTGTCCTTAGCTGAGAGAGTAGTCATCTTGATGAGTCTTGCTGAATGCTGCGATGAGCCTAAACCGTGAGGGGTTTTTATACTTGAACCAGAGCTTAGACACACCCGGCACATCCTCCAAGATTCGGCGCAAAACAAGGCGTGACACCTTATAGGTTGCCGCCTCCATGAGATAACCAAACAAACAAAAATAAAATTCTCACGATGACTCTGGAGCTTCTTTGAATTTGACACGATGTTCTCAAATCACATGCATTTCTGTGTGTGAATTCAATCTAAAAGTCACGCTGATAACCGCTGAAAGGTGACCTAAACATTCCCAGCATCACTGACAGGATCATTGTTTCAACCTCAACTTTAAATTAGACTATTAAGAGTGCATGTTAAACTTAATCATTTAAAATGAATGCGATTCTTTCGGCTGTATTGTTACTTTTGGTGACACTTAATTGAGATAGTCCGCCTTCATTAAAGAGTAACATTTCAGCAGCTTACTGTCTGAGATTCAACAATTCAACAGTTTCACTTCATTCGGTAGATGTTAAACTATTCTTTATAGAGATTATATGAGACAATTCATAAACATAGTTACATATTCTCAGAGTTACTTGGTTGAACTTGAATGATTCACTCGACAAATGCAGCAT
>NW_024668519.1:0-584 GCF_008729295.1 Plectropomus leopardus | reverse complement strand
TAGGTTATATCCAGGTTGCTTGTTTTAAGGCAACATCTTGAACAAAAGTATTTGTCATAACTCTGATTAAATAAAGTAGACAAATCTTCAACAGACCGACTCTGTTCGGCTCTGTGTCCACACGGAGCTCCACAGATCTCCATTGTCGCTCGGTCTCCTCTTTAAATCGAGAAAGTTCCTCCTCGTACTCCGTTATGGTTCTCTCAAACAACCCGAATATTTCCTCGGCAGCCGCAGACAGCCGTTGCGCCACCAGCGCCCTCAGCACCTGGACGTTGGACATTTCACTGACGGAGCTCAAACATAAAAATACAAAACAGGAGAGCCGTCGTTACAACAAAGCGCCATATTGTTTCAAGTTAGCCACAAATTACTTCCGGTGTGGTGAATTTTTGGGCTTCAAAATAAAAGCCTTAAGGCTTACATAAGGAAGTACAAACTATTTTCTTTCAATGCGTTTTTTTTTTGTTTTGGCAGATATTTTTTTTTTTGGTGATTATTTTTTTGGTCTTTTAAAAAAAAATCCCCAAAATGACACAATTTATCGCAGCCGGAAACTATAAAAACAGAAATCATTATTGGAT
>NW_024668518.1:0-271 GCF_008729295.1 Plectropomus leopardus | reverse complement strand
GGTGATAAGGCAGAAGAACAGGCAGTGAGCTTACTGGCTGAGAGAAAATGAGGAGCAGGAAGGACTAATGAGGCTGATGTAAGACAGGTGTGCGACTGGTAAAAGAGGGAAAGGCAGCTCAGGAACACAGGAGGGGATGAACACAATAAACTGAAATCCAAAAAAAAACAACCAATCATCTCACTAATAACCTGACCAAGTAAACACAAAGAGTTTAGACTGAGTAAGCAATAAGCAACTTAGATGAGTCTTCAACACTTAAGCCCGGATG
>NW_024668517.1:0-222 GCF_008729295.1 Plectropomus leopardus | reverse complement strand
GCATTTTTCTAAGATTTTAGGACATTTCTCTGATGTTAGGCAATTTGCCGCAATTTTGGATGTTTCTAGAATTTTCAGACATAACTAGGATTTTAGGACATTACTATGATGTAAGGATGTTTCTAGGATTTTAGGACGTTGATAGGAGTTTAGAACATTTTTAGTATTTTAAGGCCGTCAATAGGATTTTAGGAGAAAATAGGAGGTTTTATGTATACTAAA
>NW_024668516.1:0-410 GCF_008729295.1 Plectropomus leopardus | reverse complement strand
TTACAAGTCCCAACAGTGACACACAGAACAAATCCAAGTGCTGATGCATAGATACAGAAGTTCTCTGACAAAGGCACCTTTGGTTTCTGTCCTTTGTCGTTTGGAACAGCCAGATCTTCGTCTCTTCCTGCCTCCTGTCCCCTCTCCTCCTTCTCCTCCTCCTCTTCATCTTTCTCAGCAGACTCCTCGTCTCCGTCTGCTTTTTCTCCTCCTCCTTCCTGCTCTTCAGTCTTGGGCTCCTGACCGTTCTCCTCTCCTGGCTGCTCCATCTGGTCTTCCTCCATCGCCTCTGCTCCCTCCTCCCCATCCTTGTCTCCTTCTTTCTGTCCATCTTCCTTCTCATCCTGGGCCATGGCTTTCTCGTCAACGTCGAATGGATTGTCCTCTGAGGAGGGAAAACAGCACATTGC
>NW_024668515.1:0-571 GCF_008729295.1 Plectropomus leopardus | reverse complement strand
GATAAATGCTGAAACTTGAGTTTTCATGAACAAGCAATAAATAGTTGGCATGATTAATAAATAAATTACATAGTCTGGTACTTACATTGTAAAATCTTACAAGTTAACTCTTACTTAAAATAATCTTGGAAACCTATTGCCTTTAAAAAGGAAAGTAGGTCTAAATATAACTATATTAGTTTTTGTTTACTTACATCTAATTGTTAAGTTTACTTGAAATTGAGCCCTATTATCTTAATTCTGTGAAGTTGTTTCAATTTAAAAATGCTAAGTAAAAGTACCTTGTTTTTTCTTAGTGTTTGTGACTTCAGTAAACCCAGTTAATCTGACTAAATCATGACAAAGAGGATTTTGGTAATGATGAAGTGAGGAGATCTGCAAGATCTTTCTTTTTTTGTTAACATGTTTATATATCACAGTAAATTTGGTTTACTGAAGTTGCCAAAACTTTAAAAGATTGATTTATTTTAACTTGTATTTTTTTTTAAGTTGCAACAACTCAACAAAAGTAAGTAAATAGAACTACATTATATGTGAACTTAACACTAAATAATATAAAGTTAACATAAAT
>NW_024668514.1:0-575 GCF_008729295.1 Plectropomus leopardus | reverse complement strand
TTTCTTTGAGAAAAACAACTGGCTCAAAATTATAATTCGCTTCCTTATATCTATTTTATATTGCTGAAAACATCAGCAAATTTCAATTGCACTTACCTGAGTTTCTTCCACAAACTACCTTTTACCAGATTTCATTTGAAAACATCCCAAGAGCATTATAATTTACCTTCGCCCAATATTCATTTTTTACCAAAGAGAGCTTAAATACCTCGTTAACTCTCTTCCTTCAGATTATAACATGAGTTTGTTATTCACAATAGCATTATCAGTGAAACAATAGGGTGCTTCTTTTGATGCATGTATGGCGAGTCCTTTCGTATTGACAGCATCCCAAAAAAGATCTCTATTTGTCCCCAAACATGTTTTCTATTGTCCCCTGTAGTCAGGGGCCCTGGTTTTTAGTCTGTGCAAAACTGATAAAATGGAAAAACATGTGGCATATGGCCACTGCCATAGATGAATATCATCTTATTTGTTGACAGATGGCAGTAGGCAAGGCATATATCGACCCATTCCAGTGTACAGACAATAAAGTGTGCATAAACAACGATGAATTATAAATAATATGCAGTTGT
>NW_024668513.1:0-330 GCF_008729295.1 Plectropomus leopardus | reverse complement strand
TGTTGAATCTTCATTCGGTGACATATTCCATGGAGATGGTGTGCTTGAACCAGCATCTCTCTCCTGAAGGCGTGTGGGGGAGGTTACTGCTGTTCGGATCCACTTAAACACCACCTTCTTTCTGCCACTGTCCATGTCTGAGATTTAGAGTACAATTCACAGTTAGAAAAGGATTGAACAGATCTGTCTGAGTCACAGCCCAGTACATGTGGGCAACAATGTGAACATGAAAGCATCACTTCAAATAATCACATTGAAAAAATACACTATTCACTTTTCCTACAATAAGAGATTATGCCCATCTCCTGATGAACTTAGTAAGTAGGTTCA
>NW_024668512.1:0-201 GCF_008729295.1 Plectropomus leopardus | reverse complement strand
AAAGCAAGTTTATTTCTTTGTAACATGTACACCACCTTTATAAACTGAGTGTACATTATGCATGAAGCAAAACAAGGTCACAACTTAATGGATTTAAAGAAAATAAAATTCAGTTTTCCTTCTCTCCCATTTTTTCATCCATGCATCTGTCCCCTCCTCCCTTCTTTCCCTATTTTGTTGTAAGTAACTAAAATGCTAAGT
>NW_024668511.1:0-3511 GCF_008729295.1 Plectropomus leopardus | reverse complement strand
CCGGGGACCGGAGCAAGGCTCCTCGCAGCGCCCCGCGGAGCACCGTGGACCGAAGGGACATGTAAGTCGCCATCTTGTCAAATAGTGTAAAGGATCGGGCCGGAAGCGGAAATGGTGAAGCACTTCCTGCAGATCAGATTTAAATTAAAAACAAAACGTTACATTTTGGTCTCTTTGTAATAAAGCTTTATTATAGTAGAAAATGTACAACAATATTAAAATTATTCATTGTATTACAAATTAAACTTCATTAAAGAAAGTGAACATGTCATTTAATGGGACAATGATAATGACAACATTGTGAAATTCAAACAAAGATGCCAAAGGACCCCAACTTTATCATCAGTTCATATCTACTGCTCGGTGCGTACCCACCAAACGCAACGAAAAATGATCGCGCCTCAAGATTACATACAAAGTCAATGCAAAGACGCGATTTGACGCCTCATTTTGCCGGGCGACGCGATGGACGCGATTGCGCGGCGCGTTGGACGCGTTGGACGCGAAATTCGCGTCGCGTCCAACGCCTCGCGTCCAACGCCTCGCGTCCAACGCTCGAGTTGAAATAATTGAACTTTTGCGGCGGCGTCGCGTGAAGACGCACATTTTAATGGCATCTTAAGTTCTTTGATAATGGAACATGAATGCATCATTAGATGATACTTAGTTTTATTCAAAGCAACAAATGATATCAACATAATTGCTGAAATTTTGTGTCAGTGCAGCTGTTAAAGCAGACAGAAAGATGGACAGGACAGGATAAATGCACAATGTTAATTTGTGCTGTTTATGTTAGGCTAATATGTTAAATGATTAAATCTTTTTTTCAGAGTACAGCTTCTCACATCTTTGGTTTGAATCAGGTTATCTTGGAGGTAAGAGGCAGTGAATTCAGAGGTGCATGTCGGGAGGTTCCTGTCAATAAAATGGTTTATTTCCTCCGCACGGTTCAGTTTGGCTCGACTTAACTCACTTTTAGTAGCAGGTGTTTTTCTGTTTCATTGTTCCTCTGTAGATAGTTACTCCTCAGTTTAGGCACGATTCTCAGTTGATTACTGACATAGCAACACTGCGTAAAATTGTTGTTGATTATATGATGTCATTCACTGTAATCCTCTCATGTGTAGAAAACTCCACTAAAAACGGAGTGTCAGTGACGACAAGTGAATAAGTGCTGAAAGCTGGCTCTTATAGATCAGAGAATACCTGACCTCTTGCTGCTATACATGCCGATACAGATTTTGACATTCACGAGGAGAGGTGTTTCTTTATTCCAAAGGCCCCGCTGAAAACTAACAGACGGACAAAGCTTTTCCTTTCAAGGGCTGTGAGGTTCTGGAGCGATCTGCGCCAGGAAATGGAGGGGAAAAAAAGCAATTGAATATCATATTAAAACATTTTCCTGTAGACACATAAGGAGAGCATACAAAGTATTTAGGATAATTACATTCACCTGACATACCTTTTGATTTTTTCAATGTTAGCTGGGCTGAAATCCAAAAGCAAGAAAGGTATTAGCTAAAACCATTAGTGCACATCCACTAAAGACAATGAGGAGAAACAAATTGAAGGAAATTATGTTATACATTAAGTGGTCAAATCAGGGATGCCAAACAAGCACTAACCTCTGATACCAAGCCAAGAAAGAGTTAATGATGCTAAAACTGACAATATTAGAGGTATATAACAGTAATGTGCCCTTGAAGCAGTTCCACAGACAACATCACTGATCGTGTCTCCATCTCTGACCTTTACTTCAGTTTCTGAGCATCTGTTGGAAAAAGAAACAAAAGACTTTGTACTTTGTGTTTTTCAAATGAAAACCTATATGGAAGTGTAATATTAATGTCGAAAATAAAAAAGTGTCATGTCATTGTTTTGTAACATTAGGTTAAATGAGGCCAGGACATTGAGAATATTTTGAATCTCCTGCTGATGGGAAGGATTTTGTACATTCCAGACAAAAATTTGAAGCCATAAAACTGACAGATTGTTTATTTGTTTTTCATGTGATGACCAGGCGATGCCATCTGACAGAATCCATGTGGACGCAGCATTATAAACGATCAATTAGTGCAAAATATAGTGGTCAATTTGTGCTACAGGGTAGGACAAACATGAATTTTATGATTAATTCCTTAAAGAAGCATTTCACCAATATGAAGAACACCAGCACACAAAACTAGGCTGTCTCTTCAGTAGAAAGAAACGAATACTTTTGAAATTGGTGCTACATGACCAGAGAAAACAGATGCTTTTGCCCAAGAGAAAGAAAAACTACAACTACCAGCATGCTATGTGCCTGATGTAGTGTGAAGTGATCCATGTGAAACAACGGCAGCCTGCTGGATCTTATATTACAGTTAAACATCAAGCTAGAACATGTTTCTAAACATTTGAGGAGAGAAATATGCAGGTCAGTAACAGACACTTGATCGGCTTAGTTTTACTGTTTGATCGCCGTCTTGTCAGCCTGTTTTCACACATGCCCACTTCCTGCCCATAAACTCGCCATGACACGAAATGGGGCATTAAAATACATTTCTACAAACATTTTAGGCAAGAAATTGGCAGTGCAGTGACATAATCTTGATTTATAATTCAGCACTGCCTAGTGCCAAGTCTGAGAGACAGAGAAGGACAGGTTTGTCTCTTGATGAGCTGTCTACTCTTTGAGTGCGTTGTCCCAGTGGTTACGGGCAACAGGAAAATGCATAAGTACTGCCCGTAGTTCGAGCAACAGCCCCAAGAGCCAGAAGAGGCACCTGGCTGCAGACACGACGGAGGTCCACAAGCACATGCGCAGTAGGCATCTCAACAGGAGCGTGCACAAGAGTCACGGTTGGCAAGAAATCACACGTTCTAAGCAGTGGAAGTTGGAGGGTGTGGCAGAAATAGTGATATAAAATAGACAGTGATAACTAAGTAAATTTTGAGTTTATTTCGAGAGAGGTTTTGGAATTTTGTGGGCTGTTTTGTAAACTGTTGTTTTTCCGTTCTTGTTGGAGTTGGTGTTCGGCAAAAATGAGGCAAATGTAGCTGCTGTTTGCAAGTCAGCACCATATACGCAGAAGTTAGCTTCATGGACATATAATCCGCTGCTGACAGACAGGAGACGAGGAGGCCATGATATGTGTAGCGAGATGAGGTCACTGAGTGGTTTAACACAAAGCTAGATGGTATTTTATTTGGAAACTAAATTACAGTACTTACGTAAATGTACTTGTACATCCCATCATCTGTTAAAAAACTATTGTCATTTATATAAATTGTTTTATTGGTTTAAGTATGCTTTATTCTTTCTGTCTTTGAATATATAACCCACATATAGAGTTTTCCAGTGAGGAATAGTCTATTCACATTGTTTATAAGAAAAAACATTTTATAATTGAATATTTCAAAGCATTTCAAACATTTGAATTGGTGAAGATGTAATAAACTTTACACTGACTAACTTTAAAATCTAATTACAAACTTTTGAGATCCAGTGTAACTAAATTCTCGATGCAAC
>NW_024668510.1:0-4242 GCF_008729295.1 Plectropomus leopardus | reverse complement strand
CACACAACCTGCAGCCGCGACACACAACCTGCAGCCGCGACACACAATAACATGGTGGCCAACAGTACCTTGCGTTTGTTCACCAGTGGATACATTTTCATTTTTTTGAGCCACAACCCCCCAAAATGTCCTTTTGCTATCCAGATTTGATCCATTCAGACCGATAACATTTATAAAGTCTAAAAAAGCAGCGATGTTTAACACCTGGATCAACATCAACTGTTTTTGTGACGCGTTCAGGCGCCATTCCCGTGCATTTAAACCCTTGAAACATAAGAAAATTGCTGCGATTTCTTTCAGAAACACAGGACAAAACAATTTGGCAAGAAATGTGCCGCGAATTTCAAGAAACTGATAGTTCCCATTCTCTCATTTAAAATTCTAATACAGAAAAAGAGAAAAAATAACTATTTTTTATGCAGGTTCTTGAGGTTATTTTCGTGTTTGTTTGTTTTATTCTAAATTTTCATTTTCTTTCTTATTTTTAAGTTATTTTCCGTACTTCTTACAAACTTAATATTTATTTCTTTAAAAATAAAACAGGGAAAAACATAATGAGCAACTTGGCAAAAAAAGAAAAATAAAAACTGAAAAATAAAAAAGAGTAAAAGGTGACAGGAAAAGAGGTGAAATCTGGGCTATTTTTTGTTAAGTCGCTCGTGCCCTCCTCCCATGTTTGTGAAAGAAATCGTGTTCATCTGCTCAGGTTCCTTTGACTCTTTCACATTAAAAGCCTGTTTCTGGGGGCGGCTGGCGGCTCAGTCCCGCCTGGGCCCTTTGCTGCATGTCCCCTCTCTCTTCTGCCTTCACGTTTAAGCTGTCCCGTCCACAGACCGTAAATAAAGATGGACGACACGTCAGCTCCCCCACAGTGTACCTGCTCGGTGTGTGTGTCGCCCCCTGCTGTCTGTCTGCAGTACAGGTCATAGAGCCCGCCCCTCCACGTTAGTGAACGGGCCGAACGAAAAACTCAAAGTACAACACAAATAAACGTTTCCTGAAGACACTTTCTGTCACTGAAGGTCATTCTTGTCAATCGGATGTTTCTTCAAGGGTTTGTTTTCATGATAATTTCGGTTTTAATGAGTGAAATTATAAAAATTATACAAAAAGGGGATTTTCTGCCATGACTGACAGCTGTGACAGCCACTCCTTGCACTTGCATTCAATGGAGCTGCTTGGGATTGGTCAGACGGGAGTTTGGGCGGGGACTCCCCCAACATGAATATCGCTAATGCGCAGAATCCGGCTCCCAATGACATCACCCTCACAAGACGGCGACGCCCGTATCTCGGATACTTTGACCTCACTTCAGCACAGCGGGGGTCAGTGGGGGCGTGTCGTCCATCTTTATTTACAGTTTGTGAGTATGTCAAATAAAGAAAAAATACCCAAAATCTATTTGGATAAAAACGGCCTGTTTCCACTGCAGGAACTCAGGGAATCTTACGTGGTCTCACCCGCTGTTGCACAGGAAAACTTTAGAGAACCTTAACGGAGGCGAAACAAGTCCCCGCCTCGGCCCTCAGCGTGGCCCTGAAAATGTGCTGGGCGGGGCTTAGGTTGACTCACTGCTGATCTCAATGCGAAAGAAGACATCAACAAAACATGGCTTTTTTGAAGTTGCGGCAAATGTTTGCTCAACAAGAAGAAACGTTTTTATTAATTCACGTATTAAATATCAATTTTTAAAGAAAACATCCCGCTCATATCGCCGTTTTCATGAATGAAATACTTTAAAATCAGTTTCACACTTCACGACCTCAAAGACCTCGAACACAACGAAGCCAAAAGAACGAATTCACGACTCGGAAACTACGACATCCTGATATCACGTGAACGCCGCATTAAACCCCGCAGAAGAAGAGGAATTGATTACATCGGCCCAGAGTTCCCGCGATGGAAACACAACTATTAAACGCTCGTCATGATGTACGACCTCTGGGACTTTTACTGTGAAACACCAACAGGAAGTGCTGAGTTTAAATAAAGATAGTCACATGACTTCCTGACATCACAGGTTAGTCTGTGACATCACACACGCAGGTGGACAGACGGACAAAAGGACAGGTGACCTGGCAGAGGTGAGTCAGGTGACCCGGCGGAGGTGAGTCAGACGGAATGCTGCGTGAGTTCGTGGTCGGAGGCGGAGCTTGTCTGGCGCTCCACTGCCCTCTGAGCCTTACAGGCGGCCATCTTGCTCTGGATGTCCCTCTTCCTTTCGAAGTAGTCAACGAGCGGCGGCTCCGTCAGCAGCGACGCCAGCACCTGCTCAAAGGTGATCGACCAGTCGACATCCAGCACACTGCCACGCCTCTGCTCGCCACCGCCGATCAGCACAGTGTCGTCGGCGATGTCCTCGCACTGCAGCGAGCCGGAGCTCACCACCGAGTACGACGACACCGACGTGTCGTCTTTGGTTTCCTCATCCTCCAGCTGAGCGTCGGCCAGAGCGCGGCACACCTGAGACTCACCTGACGGCCCCTCGCCCGGCCCCTCCTCCCCCAGAGGGTCGGTGGGAGTGGTCTGTGTGGTGGGTGGGGTCTGAGCGGCGGCGGCCGCGTTTTCAGTCTTTTTGCCGCCGTTGTTGAACTTCTTGCCGACCTCTCCGATGCGCAGCAGCAGGCTGGCGACGGTGGCGATGGAGTGATAGAGCTCCTGCTCCAGAGGCTCCTCGCTGAACATGTTATAGAGCGTCTTACAGAGGTCAATGAACTGCTCCTGAGACACGCAGAGGGACACACAGAGGGACACACAGGTCAATGAACTGCTCCTGAGACACGCAGAGGGACACACAGAGGGACACGCAGAGGGACACGCAGAGGGACACACAGAGTGACACACAGAGGGACACACAGAGGGACACACAGGTCAATGAACTGCTCCTGAGACACGCAGAGGGACACACAGAGGGACAAGCAGAGGGACATGCAGAGGACACACAGAGGGACACGCAGAGGGACACACAGAGGGACACACAGAGGGACACACAGAGGGACACAGAGTGACACGCAGAGGGACACACAGAGGGACACGCAGAGGGACACACAGAGTGACACACAGAGGGACACACAGAGGGACACAGAGTGACACACAGAGGGACACACAGAGGGACAGAGTGACACGCAGAGGGACACACAGAGGGACACACAGAGTGACATGCAGAGGGACACACAGAGGGACACACAGAGGGACACAGAGGGACACACAGAGGGACACACAGGTCACATGAACTGCTCCTGAGACACACAGAGGGACACACAGGTCAATGAACTGCTCCTGAGACACGCAGAGGGACACACAGAGGGACAAGTCAAGGGAATGCTCCAGAGGGACACACAGAGGGACACGCAGAGGGACAAGCAGAGGGACATGCAGAGTGACACACAGAGGGAGGACACACAGAGGGACACGCAGAGGGACACGCAGAGGGACACACAGAGTGACACACAGAGGGACACACAGAGGGACACACAGGTCAATGAACTGCTCCTGAGACACACAGAGGGACACACAGGTCAATGAACTGCTCCTGAGACACACAGAGGGACACACAGAGGGACACACAGAGGAACACGCAGAGGGACATGCAGAGGGACACACAGAGGGACATGCAGAGGGACACACAGAGTGACATGCAGAGGGACACACAGAGGGACACGCAGAGTGACATGCAGAGGGACACACAGAGGGACACACAGAGGGACACACAGAGGGACACACAGAGGGACACACAGGTCATTGAACTACTCGTTGATATTGTCGTGATTTTGTTGAAAATGTTCGAAAGAAACTGACGCGCTGAAATAATTTCACCAAATTTCGTTTTAAAAGCGGACACAGTCAGCAGCACTTTGCCCTTTTTGCATAAACATTTCAATAATAACAGCTGTGTAAAAGAAAAGAACTTTAAGCTTTAACCTAGTATGACCCACTTTAATATGACACACACTCATAAGCTTTAAAAAATAATCAACATTAATATGATCTTCTACTTTCATTGAGTTATTTTTTTCTAAACAGCATCAGTTCTAATCAGAAATATCACATATTCAATCATTGTCAGAATGTTTCCCTTTAAATGCCAGGTTTTTGTCATAATGCCACTATGTTTTTAGATTTAAAAACAAAGAATTATTTTTAATATTTTCATTCAGATTCATTCATTTTAAAATTATTATTATTATTATCACAGTCTGGGATAGGTCAGTGTGTGAGTGTAGCTGCTGACAGTCTGGGATA
>NW_024668509.1:0-602 GCF_008729295.1 Plectropomus leopardus | reverse complement strand
AAATATAAAGAAACATAAAATATAAAATAAAAAATATAAATAAACTGAAAATATCAACCTCTTGTTAAATTCTTAGCATTAAAATTAAACTCATCTTCGTTGTTGCTATCACGTTGTTCCTACTTGCCAACGTATAACCAATGTATAAACAAATTTGGAATGACTTTCAAAAATGGAGACTATGACCTTCTGACAATGTACTGAATGCACTTTTGAGATTTGATCCATTTTGTCCGATAATATCTAACGTCTGACGTAACGCCCTTTGAAAATACTATCTGTGGGACCAAATCTGCAGGGACATGGGTTTGGGAGACATGTTTTCTTTAAAAATCACCAAAAATTACAACATTTATCAAAGTCAGAAACTGTAAATACAGAAATTATGATTGGATTTTCAGGTTTCCAACCGTCCTTGAATGAATCATGTGTTATTATAACAGTTTGTGAAACAAAATTCCACGACTTTCAGTGTATATTTAGCTTCTCAAAACTTTTTCAGGTCTGGAAATTGCTATTTGCACATTCCAAGACTTTCCATGTTTATCATTACCGTACAAAACCCTGAGGTTATGTCGGGACAAGTGAAGCTGCGAGCATTT
>NW_024668508.1:0-326 GCF_008729295.1 Plectropomus leopardus | reverse complement strand
TTAAATAGTATTTCTTATTTCACTTGACTTTACTTATTTCAGTGGCAGGTTACGATATTTGTCATTTTCTTGTGACATTTTTAAAACTCATGTGTGTGAAGTTGGGCAAAATAAAAGTCAAACTCAGGACGTTAAAGGTCCCAAAGTCACAGAAGTCTCGAACGATTTTCGCACTTCAACACGGAAAGATTTATTTTAGGTCTCACAGATATAAAATAGCTTTTCTTGGCATCAGAGAATAACTTCTTTTTTCTTGGCTTTTTTTTAAATACCTTTCTGTGACTGTGAGGTATAAAACAACATGTCCAGTGACTGGAAATGACCCG
>NW_024668507.1:0-376 GCF_008729295.1 Plectropomus leopardus | reverse complement strand
CATGTTTCCATTCTTCATGCTAAGCATACAGACAAGAGAGTGATAACAATCCTTCTGTCTAAATCTCTGCAAGAAAGTGAATAAGTGTATTTCCCAAGATGTCAAACTTAAATTATCCTGAAGTGTTGAAACAAATACCGGTTTAACACGCATCGTTTTGGGGTCTCCCTTCTCTCGAACGTCCCTGAGGTTTCCATCAGAGAGAGACAGAGAGGGAAAGAGACATTTCATGTCCTTTAATGACACATGTGACCAAAAATAACTGAAAAAACCTTCAAACCTCACTGAGAGCAGCGAGTCCTGAGGCGATGTGGCGCCGTCAGCGCGGTGGGACATACACACAGTAATGGGGTTAGCTCCCAAATGGCAGCGTACC
>NW_024668506.1:0-357 GCF_008729295.1 Plectropomus leopardus | reverse complement strand
GAGAGATTTCTGTATTTTAAGTTTTTGTCCCTGCTTTTCTCTCTGGTATGAAGTGGGTGGGGCTCAGTTAGAAAAAGATGAAACCCCCATCTTCCACATCATAGGGCCCACAGAGAAAGCACACAAGATACTTTGCCGACCTTCGGTTTAGCCCTCGACTAATCTGAATGGGGATAAAATAATTTAATTGGGCATCTCTGCTAGACTTCCAAATTTCTTTCTGACAGAATGGATCGAATCTGAATAATGAAACAAGTCATTTTGTGGGGGCTGTAATGCTCAAAAAAGTGCATCCACTGGTTTAAATACGTCTCTTTCACAAATAGAGTCTACTGAGAAAAACTGTGGTCCCAGTGG
>NW_024668505.1:0-447 GCF_008729295.1 Plectropomus leopardus | reverse complement strand
CGTCACCCACCAAAGGGAGCGTTTATTGGTCTGGCGTGCTGCAGTGCATTCTGGTAGTTGTAGGTTTTCTACCTCTTGAGCCAAAGCGTCCTTTTTTTTGTTTTCTCTGGTCCCGTAGCACCAATTTCAAAAGCATTTGCGTGTTTCTTCTGCAGAGAGAGAACTCTCTTTGATCAGTGAAATATTTCTTTAAGATCCTCATACAACCTCACTTCCAAAAATCCAAACTTTCCCTTTAACGATGGACGTTTTTTTTTTTAAATTGGCCATTTCCCAAACTTCTGTCATCTCTCTCACACTGCGTGACAGGAAAGAACGGACCAAACCAAAAGACGGGAAGACGGGACACCGAGAGAGGAGAACCAGGAAAACAGCTGCAGACAAAGAAGCCGCCAACTCCACTAAAAAACCCGAGGACACCGAACCCGCTGAGGGGTCTCCTCCCGC
>NW_024668504.1:0-238 GCF_008729295.1 Plectropomus leopardus | reverse complement strand
AATTGCAGAAAGCTTTGAAACATCTGTGCAGTAATGTGTTCTATGTAGTTAACCCCTTGGAACCTGAGCAAACTGGTTAAATGTCTTACAAAAACATAGGGAAAAGGTAATGAGCAACTTAACAAGACATGGCCCAAAAAGTAGCAAGCAAAATACCCGGAAATAAGCAAGAGAAAAAAAAAAGGAGCGAGAGAAACAAGAGCAAAAGTGATCAAATTAAAACACTATATGTTTTTGG
>NW_024668503.1:0-433 GCF_008729295.1 Plectropomus leopardus | reverse complement strand
CACGAGCCCCCGCAGGCCCCTGGAGGGGTGGCATGAGCTAGAAGCAGGAAACAGTGAGGCCGGGGCCTGAAACCCAGATCTTAACCCAACATACCTCTGATAGATGAAGATGGATGGATGTAATAGCCGGAGGTGCTTAAAAACTTGATTTACATGTTGTTCAGCCCCAAACCTGAAACTCAGAAAACAATGGAACATGTAAAATACACAACAGTTAAGAGCCATCACCTAAGGTGAGTTAGCTGCTAGCTGATATATACAAAGTATAATTGCAAATGAGTCAATACAGTTAGGAATTTATAATTGTCTGCTGGCTTTACTGATATTGCACTCAGTGATTTAAGTGATTGAATTAAAGATATAAAAATAAACATAAGCTATTCTTAGTATTTGTATTAGTATTATTAATACTAACACTAATAATAATAATACA
>NW_024668502.1:0-538 GCF_008729295.1 Plectropomus leopardus | reverse complement strand
AAATATTCTGAAATGTACCAACTAATTTGTGTTTTCCTTTCATCATGTTTCTCCTTGCACTTCCTGTGTAAAAAAAACAACGCCCGGGGCTTCCAATTATCTTGTTTGCCGGATACATACAGATAACTATATGTTGTGTTTACTTTAAAGAGCAGCTTGATGGTAGAAAAATGGGAAACTGGTATTTTTTTCCCAAAGGCTAGAATGCAAAGTACTTCAGGTACAGTTTAGTAAAGCGAAAATGTGTACAACTAGCCAAAAGGGCCTGTTATGAAATGGCTCCGACCATGTAAGTGGCTGTGCATTTGACAGCTGATGACAGATAGCTTTAAGGTTTGCATAGTTTAACATTTCTTGAACATAATTTCCTTAACAGCCATGTTACTGCAGTTAACATTAATTTGGATTTATTCAATTTAAATGAAGGTTTTTAAGGTTACCAGGTGATGTAGGTCTAACTGTTATTTATGCCTTTCTAGTCAGTCCTGTATCAAAATAAATAAATAAATAAATATTTTACTGTAAGGGTTCTCAACAG
>NW_024668501.1:0-412 GCF_008729295.1 Plectropomus leopardus | reverse complement strand
GCTTGTATTGACAAAAGAAACATTTCTTTTTTGTTGCTACTATATTTTATCGCTGTAAATTTAGGTTTGGCCAATTTAGGGGTCCTATTGTGCTCTAAAGGTGTAGTAGTTTTGGTGATATATATTTATTCTTTACAAGTCTTTATCACAGTATAAACCTTTTAAAACCAGAGGTTTGATTTCTTTCAAAAACACTGGAATTAGGCCATAGTAAACCTAATAAACCAAGAGGTGGCCCAAAAGGCAAAAAAAAAAAGGTTAAAGTTACAAGAAATTAGCACAAAAATAGAAAGAAAAGTTAAAAACAACAAAAACAAACAAAGTGAGCTGCCCAAAAATCAGCAAAAGAAAGAAAAGTTAAAACTAAAAACAAGTTCATTACGTGAACGTAAGCAAATTAAAAAAAAGTTAA
>NW_024668500.1:0-756 GCF_008729295.1 Plectropomus leopardus | reverse complement strand
GGGGGGGGGGATGAATTTACAGCTAATAGCAACTTAATATGATACAGTCTCAGGCTTTTGTTTGATATCTGGTGCAAAAATGTTGTTGTACATTTGCAAATAGGTGCTGAGCCCGTTTATATTTTAAAACTTTATAAAACAAACTGTCGAATATTTGTATTGAACTGCTGAATTTGATTTGGCTCACATAATTCTGAATTGGCTACAGCCCTATTTTTTTTACTCCTCTGTCCCTTAGATACCTCTATCCTCATTTTTATTTACCTTTCTTCCTTTTCTTCTTTTGCACCTGTCTCCTTCGTTCCTCCATCCCAGTTTCTTCCAGCCCTCCTTCCTTTCTTGCCCCTTCTTTTTCCTTGCTCCATCTCTCATATCTGTCCTCATTCTCTCCTGTGTTCTTGGAGCAGCGCTCCCCAAAGGTTCTTTAAATTGCTTCTTCATTTCAACGGCGGGGTTTTTGTTTACGCTGCAGGTCAAGCAGTGCAATTAATTGGCAGTAATTTAATCAAGGTGACAGGTAGCTGGCTTGGATCTGATGGTTGGGGAGCAGAGGCGCAGACACTAGCTGTCCCTCTCCATGTGCAACTGCCTTAACAAGTGGACACACCTACTGCACTGTAAAAAAATAATATTATTTCAAGGCAGCGTGCACTTGAAAATAAAAAATAGTGTGTACCAATCAGAATACAAGCACAGCAAATAGTGCAGCCAAAGTCTAAGTAGTTCACTGAGCATACGCACCTGCATTGCCAGAAT
>NW_024668499.1:0-1303 GCF_008729295.1 Plectropomus leopardus | reverse complement strand
GGCAGGGACACTGGCGGAGACACAGGCAGGGACATTGGCAGGGACACCGGCAAGGACACAGGCGAGAAAACAGGCGGGAACACCGGCGGAGACACAGGCGAGGAAACAGGCGGGGACACCAGCGGAGACACAGGCGGGGACATTGGCAGGGACACCGGCGGAGACACAGGCGGGGACACAGGCGAGGAAACAGGCGGGGACACCAGTGGAGACACAGGCGGGGACACCGGCAGGGACACCGACGGAGACACAGGCGGGGACACCAGCGGAGACACAGGCGGGGACATCGGCAGGGACACCGGCGGAGACACAGGCGAGGACACCGGCGAGGACACAGGCGAGGACACCGGCGAGGACACAGACAAGGAAACAGGCGGGGACACCGGCGGAGACACAGGCGGGGACATCGGCAGGGACACCGGCGGAGACACAGGCGGGGACATTGGCAGGGACACCGGCAGAGACATCAGCAGGGACACCGGCGGAGAATGAGAGCTCCATATTTTTGAGTCATTTCTGTGTTTTTATGATTTGACTGAAAAATGTTTTGATGTTTTTGACATAAACACAAAGTTTGTGGACGGAGCTCAGAGGGATCGTCTCCGTCTCTGAGGGACTGAGGACACCAACACAGTCTTTATTAAACCCTGCAGTGATGAGAGCCCATCAAAGACTCTCTGTGTACCTACACACACACACACACACACACACACACACACACACACACACACAGATACACACACAGATACACAGGTACGTCCTGTCTGCTGTCGTCGGGCAGATTAGAGACGAGTCTTTCTGACAGGACGGTGACCTCTGACCTCTGCTGCAGGTTTCATATATTACCCATAGTCCCGTCAGCGCTGACAGCTGATTATGAGCTGCTAGAGATGAGTCTCCGTGACGCCCGTCACATTCAGTGTTTCAATGGGACGTTTTCCGACAAAACCCCAGGTGACAGGTGCAGCACAGCAATAATAGAAACAGATGCATGTCATATTACAATAATGGTAGGTGTGAAATTAGTAATTGCTCTCTATGATGATGTTGATAGAGATGATAACAGTCTCATGCATATGTGAAAGGGAGGTGTCCAAATGCAAGATCACAGCATCAGCACAGCTATCACCACGGTCAGGCACAGTCAAGGTTACGGCCAGGATCCAGGGAAACTAGGAAACAAGGGAGCAGGAACGCTCCCGAGAGGCAACAGGATTAGCGTAGTGCAGTTCAACAGACCCAGGCTCTGTAATCGAGAGCCCCAGGCAGTGAGAGTACCACATGGCTATCACAGAGCTAAGCT
>NW_024668498.1:0-412 GCF_008729295.1 Plectropomus leopardus | reverse complement strand
GCAAAATCAAACAAAATAATGAAATATATATATATTTTTTGCCATCAATTTATGTCACTATTTCCATGCTTATCATCAAAATTTCCCAATTTTCTAGTAATCTCTACTCTGGAGGGCCCTTCATGTGCTCATAACTCGGAAATCCGATATTTCTGAGGAGCATGTGAAGGCAGCATCCTTTTTTTCCTCTGTCACTTCCCACACAACATATCTTTAACATCACTCATCACACCAAGGCTTACAGATCAGACGTGTGTGTTTTCTCTGAACAAAACCAAATCAGAAACAAATAAATATCCATGTTACTGCCTTGTTTTGGAATGAAATTGCAAGACAAAAGTTCAACAAAGGTAAATTCATTTAAGTACTTAAAAATTGTATTATGTTGCTTTATAACATCAATAAACAGATT
>NW_024668497.1:0-202 GCF_008729295.1 Plectropomus leopardus | reverse complement strand
AGAAAATTCTTGCACAACTTGCACAGCTATCCAGTGGTATGATCACTACTTCCCAAACACAATTGTTTTTGCAAAAACCTTATTATTGAAAACACTTTTGCATACAAATCGCACCTTACCAAGCACATGCGCTTTAACTCTGCTGGTGCTTTCCATTAGGTAGAGTTCAAACACACACCTGCTGGGGCCCACAACGTGTCCA
>NW_024668496.1:0-299 GCF_008729295.1 Plectropomus leopardus | reverse complement strand
TAAATAAAGTACTAATGCTTCAATGCTTGATAACATTATTATTTGAACGTAGTTGTAATCAATATATAATATGTGTTTATTAGCTTCGAACACATCTATTGACAGCTTTAAACCATTTATTCATTTTTTCATGCAAGTTAGGGATTTTTTTCGAGAGTTTAAATTGTTGACAAATACATGAATAAACACTTAAAGATGTCAAAAGGAGGTTGAAATAAAGTGTTAGCAGTTATATTCATTATTAATTAATCAGCTGATTACCTTTGCAGTTAACACATTTTTTGGTTAGTCCACAAAAT
>NW_024668495.1:0-257 GCF_008729295.1 Plectropomus leopardus | reverse complement strand
TAACCCATTAAAATAACTTCCCTTCTGCTATTTTCAGACACCTTTCAGTATCTAAATCTTTGAACTCTGAGCAAATTGGTGTGAACATGGGAAAAAAGGCAAAAAGCAACCTGGAAAGAAATGTTCCAAAATTAAAAAGAAATTAGTAGAATTAGAAAACGATTTCTTTTAAATTCTAAGAAAAAATATCTAGGAAAAAAGAAAAAAGGTAGGGAAAATCTACTTTCAGAATCAGTATAATTACATGTTTAAAATAA
>NW_024668494.1:0-527 GCF_008729295.1 Plectropomus leopardus | reverse complement strand
ACAATTATTTTCAACATCAACATTTATCGTTATTCTGGAAAGGAAAAACCGTTTTAATTGGTAAATAAGCTGCCAGAGTGCTTTACAAAGCATTTAAATAGCGTTTGTTTGTCAAAAAATAAAATAAATTCACATCTACATCAATTAGGCAAGTCAACCATATCAAAAGAAAATGAAAGGGAAACAAAAAGGATTTGTCAGCTACAAAAAATAAAGGAAAAAATAATTAAACATAAGATACTTCACAAAAAATAAATTTACAAATTTTTAATAATATGAATAGGCCCCAATACAAACCAGAAGTAATCGATCTTTATTTAAGAGTAAACCATATTTTTCAGGGTCTGGTACATAGACTGTATATAAACATCTTTAAATATAGTATATGGTCTGATAATTTGCATATTTCTACACAATCCAGCAGCTCATTCGCATATGTAGAGTTCATAGATTTTGAGGTTGCAGTATAACAAAAAAAATAATCATAGAAATCTTTAAAGATTAATGGTGTTTTCATGAATGTAGCT
>NW_024668493.1:0-221 GCF_008729295.1 Plectropomus leopardus | reverse complement strand
GTGACTGATGAATAGTAATGATAGGAATATTAATTGTTTAAACAAACAAAATAATAATAGGGATTAAAAACAACAAAAAAGAACAGAACAATGACAGAGGAATGCATACAAGGCTAATTTCAATCCACATGCAGTTGTATTTTCAGGGTTAAACTACACATATAGTGAAGTAACAACAGCAGAGCTCTCCTGGTTGAACTCTATTTTTGGCAAGCTTTGCA
>NW_024668492.1:0-853 GCF_008729295.1 Plectropomus leopardus | reverse complement strand
GGAACATTTATTTAACTTTTAAATTTATTGAACTGCATGTAAATTATGATACATTATCATGCACTGATGAACTTGCTTTTCTTGCAAATTCAAAGGTCTACTGTGTAAGATTTAGGGAGATTTAGTGGCAGCTAGCGGTGAGGATTGCAGATTGAAACCAGCTGAAACTTAGTAAGAATTCCTTCAGTTGTTCAGGAGGTTTTTTAGGAGCTGATTTATCTGCAGATGTCTCCTCCTCTTCAAAGCAATTGGTCCAGGTGATTAAAACCATCGAAAACACTGAATCAGTGATTTTCCTGTGCTGTTCAGCATGCTGCAAATGGGCCACTTGCCCAGCATCCGCTAATGTGTGCTCACCTTATTTCTGATCGAGACGTTCAGGAGGTTTTAGGAGGAAATGCTGCTTTTTGCCAAGGGGCTACAAACTAGGGCTGCCTAGTGATAATGCAAATGGCCTTATCTCGAGCCAGTGTTAACTTTGGTCATTCTGAGATACTGTAGAAAAATGGTGTTGATCTCCAATCTCCAATGACGAAGACCCACTTCCAATAATGATAAAAACCTTAAGGTAACAAAAACACAGTGATTCATATTTTCAGGTGATATACACTAAAGACTAAAGAAAACACGATTATTTTACTATACTTCATTTCTGCCACTATCTCCCCCTAAATCCTACACATTGGACCTTTAATTTGATGTAAATTAAATATGCATTGCCATAGGACAATAATTTCCTGTTCATGTAGCCATTAAAATATACCTAGTATAAAGTCAAAGGTATTTCATTTTATGAAAGGTATATATTCCTTTTTACTAACAGGACAGTTGTTGTGTAAAGTGCAGGCCATGC
>NW_024668491.1:0-287 GCF_008729295.1 Plectropomus leopardus | reverse complement strand
TAGCCAAATTTTGTGGGTGTATATAGCTTATTTTCCTGGGTGTAAATTGCTGATTTTCCTGGATGTAAATAGCTGATTTTCCTGGGTGTAAATAGCCAAATTTGTGGGTGTAAATCGCCGAATTTCGCTCTTTGCCTCAGGTGCAAACAGCTCTGTGGACTACAGACACATAGGTGCTTGACTCTGCCATGATGCTATATACTTGTGGGTATAAATAGCCAAATTCGCACCTTTTTAATATTTTTGCTCTCCATTTGTGTCATGTCATTGTGTGTAACATTTGAACC
>NW_024668490.1:0-326 GCF_008729295.1 Plectropomus leopardus | reverse complement strand
CCAAAAATGACATTTCAAAAGCAAAAATCCTCGTGTTTAAAGGTTTGAGTGACTTGTCTGAGCTGAATCAACATCTGTGTTCAGTTATCACCTCAGGTGATTTTGGGGATCTCTTCATCCTGACACATTAAATCCACCTTTGTTCCTTTGAATTGACCCTTTAAGATCTCTCTAAGAGACCTGCGCTCCTGACTTGCAACATTGCAACATTTTTGTCCTCGCGTCCTTGTTTTTGTGTTTCGAAGTCAAACGCTGTGAATAATGCAGAGGCTCTGAATAGTGTTTGTTTTGGCAGAGACTATGCGAGCTGCAGCTCTGCGGGATGA
>NW_024668489.1:0-273 GCF_008729295.1 Plectropomus leopardus | reverse complement strand
CGGATTTGTATGCCATATTTTATAGCTGTACTTGCTTATGATAAATAGTATTATATAGTAGAAAATTAGTTTGAGGTGCAGAGACTGCACAAAGACACAAATTAATCCAAAAGAGACACAAACCTGTTATAAAGAGACATAAACAAGCACAAGGAGATAAAAAATGACTACAAAGAAATGCAAACGGACTGCAACGAGACACAAAATAACTCCAAAATGGCCAATACAACCACAAGAAGAGACACAAAATGGCTACAAAGAGATGCAAAGACT
>NW_024668488.1:0-3130 GCF_008729295.1 Plectropomus leopardus | reverse complement strand
AAAAAAATGCAGATTTTTGCAAGATAAAATGTTTTTGCAGTTGAATGTTTTTGAAAGACTGACTTTGACTTTAAATGACACACCTAAAGGCAAACAGTGATATCAGTCATATGACTTAAAGGTACAAATTAACATGAATAAACTGATGATGATAGCCGAATATGTGTTTGTGAACTAACATTATTTTGTTTACAAGACAAAATGTGTTTGTGGTAACTGCCTGTGGGCTCTTTTTACATTAGTTTCAATGTGTTGCGAGATTCAGCCGCTCGTGCAGTCATGTCCTTGGTTAGCGACGAAGAACAGAAACAAGGTGACAAGAAGGAAAGGAGGGGGATATGAACTCTGTGTGTGTGTCTGTGTGTGTGTGTGTGTGTGTGTGTGCGTGTGTGTGTGTGTGTTTGTCGTGATGTGTCACTATTAAGTGACTCACAGACAGACAAAATTGATGGGAATCGTTGCAACTTCTTTGCAATCTTATTTTCCGAACACGCCTTTGTTCTAAGGAATATACCTAAAATAACAAGCTCGAACCACCAACCACCCATGATGCTTCTTTTTTTTTTTCTGTCTCCCCTGCGCCGGAAATTTTACGTGCGTCGTTGTGAGCTCCTCCTGAAACCCCTTTGTGTCTCGTCTGTCTGCACTGCTTTGCTTAAGATTTCTTTTTTGGTATGTTTAAGTAACCTTTGGCTTAATTGAGGGGTATTTCAGAAATTTGGCAGAACATGAACTATTTTATATTCATGAATATAAACTGTTTTCCTGTCAATGCATTTGAATAATGAGAACTCTTGATATTGATCCTTAAATAAGACACAGGTCTGTTATCGTCTCTACTTACAATGAGATGAACTTTATGCATACAAGGTCAAGGGGTGCATTTTTTTACACTTTGTCCTGCAAAAGCTTAGGTGGTCACTTTCAGATTTTTATTTACGTTAGTATACATCTGTGTGTTATGTAGGTTTGCAACTAGTGATTCATCTACAGATTTTTCCATAAAATGAGAGCTGTTTTGAAACCAGTATCAGCATCGGAAATGCGTCTGATGCTGCCTAAAATGCTGAATCGGGTATGAGGGAGTAGGCGAGTCTATGGACAAATCAGATTCTACGCAATTTATGTATAAATATACAAGATAAAACAGCAGTCTTCCCAGAAATCAATTCTTCTTCACTGCTTTAAAACTATAGCTTACACAGCAGGTTGTATTGTGCAGCCACTGGCAACAGTTTTAAAGCAGTGAAGAAGAATTTATGAAATAATTTAAAGTTAGCCATTTGTAAACTGACAGCAAATTTTGTGTTAATATCAATCCGTGTGTTATGTAGGGCTGCAATTAACGATTCATCTACTGATTTGTTTGTAAAATAAGACTTTATATGATGTTGATACCAGTATTGGAAATACTTCCAAAACTTTCTAAGATGCTGAATCAGGAGTCGGAGAGTACGCAAGTCTATGCCCGGACTGTACCATGTTATTTACAAATAAACTTTAAAGTAGTTTTACATGTGGATAAAATGGCAATTTCCCTGTAAATCAACTTTTCTTTGCCACTCTTAAACCGTAGCCTACACATCAAGTTCTACTTTGTAGCCACTGGAAACTACTGTTTTAGAGCATCAAGAATATTTCATTAAATAGTGTGATGTTAGCCGTTTGTGAAATGTCAGCAAATCTTCTTTTCCATGTTAGTATACATCTGTATAATATGTACGGCTTCAAGTATTGATTTATCTACAGATTTTCCTTTAAAATAAGTTGTTTCAATACCGATATCAGTATGAAACATGCCTTTGGACATCACTCCCATCACAACTTTATAAAGCACAAGCTGACATCTTCAGATGTCTTGTTAAGTCCAACCCACTATCCACAACCCAAAGATAATCAGTTTACAATGAAATAAAACTGAGAAAAACAGATCGCCGATTTTCACATTTGAGAGGCTGTAATCTGAGAATTTTTACCATCTTTGCAGCCATTTAAGCAAAATTACTTTAATGGTTGATCCATTATTGTAAAATCTGCTCTAGTATGGTGTAATTATAAAAAAAAAAATGTGTGTGTGCAAGAGACAAAGCAAACACATGCCCCTTAACTTCCTCAGTCTTCTGTATCAGCGGCTGCCCGGTGCACGCTGCCCTTGTTGCCCTGAGTTGCAGAGATAACTGTGATAAAAGCGCTTTGGCATGAAAAATAACAAGAAATATGTCCGTAGACACCGTGGCATTGTTTTAGTGCACTAAATGTCATTCACCATGCCCAAGTTTCAAAGGAAAAGCTCTCTGCACCAGTTTGTCTCTGTGGTACGACATAATATGGTTAAACTCTCATATTGCACCTACCTGAATGCTTGTTCCTGGGTGTCTTATGACTCATAACGCCAATATGATTTTGGTTCTTACATGATTGTTCAACTTTGACATCCTGCGAGTTGACTAAAAAAATATTGGTATTTCTGGGGTGTTTTGGTTGCACGAGCTGGTTTCCTTCCTGCCAAACCAGTTCATTTAATGCATGTGGTGCGAAGCCTGAAGGGTATTTATTCTACATCATCCTGCTGTGACCTTAGATACACCGCTCCTCGTTTACCTGCTGGCCTCTTTTTGAGCGAGGGGAGGTCGACGAGGAGATGGTGTTTATCGGAAAGTGTTCGGAAAATGTGGCCGTTGGGTTTTGGAGAGAGGGGACGCGTAGGCGACTTCGGTGGGGGTGGGGGGGAGGGGTATCTCTGAATGTGCGTTCGTCACCGTGCACCCTCTTTTGATACAACAGGAAGGAGAGTGAGTGACAGAATGTGCGAAAGAGGTCCCGAAGGATGAACGCTTGAACCCCGACTTCTGACAGAGAGATCAGACCTTTAAGTTTCTCAAATACGGGGTTGAAGGAAATAGGAAAAAGAAAAAAAAAGTGGTTTTCAAAGACAGAGAGACGGAAGGCGAGGGAGAGGAGTTGTAAAGAGCAAAAAGATGGATGCCATGAGACGCACGCTGCCTCGTCTCCAGCTGACTGTACCCATGCCCATGAAGACGGGGAAGGTAGGATTACTGGGGAAGAGAAAGGAAACATTTGGGAGTTTTTTGTGATAACTTGCTTGATGTGAAGGGTTAAATAGTGTTGG
>NW_024668487.1:0-744 GCF_008729295.1 Plectropomus leopardus | reverse complement strand
GCAAATTTTCTGAATGCAAACATTATTCATTACATGGCTGTGTTGTTGGTATTTGAACACTTTCAACACCGATTGCTATCATACTTTACAGAGGTAAAGATAAACAGATACATAAACAGATAAACATGTGAATAACATGGTTAAGACAGATTACACTAATTACAAGCCAAGTTGCATTTTTCACTTACAGTGAAAATGATGCTTCTGTCAACTTGTCAGTGATGTACACAAAACATACTCTATGTTGTATTTTTCATCATTTAAAAGGAATCACATTTGATTTGATAAATAAAAAATCTTACATCATTTTAGACAAATTTTAATGCTACAATTATTGAATAATTTATACCACTTCTGCTAAAAAGACATTTAAATACACAAGTAAAATTCAGAGTTTTTTCTAAATTGAATCTAAATCAGACATATCACATGATCACAATCTTGCCAGTAAAGTGGCCTATTCACAAATTAGATTACATGTGTTGTATACGAATTATGATGCATTATTTTTACTTTGGTATATGTAGGAACAGTGCATGAGAACAAGCTGGACAGGCTGTCTGTACTCAAGTATTTAACCTACAAATATAAGAATCCATCTTCTTGTCTAACTCTTGACAAGAAATAGGCATATTTAATATACGTGTCAAACTATTACTTTAATCTAATTTAGTGATAAATAAGTGTTATTAGCTCGTATTAAACCATCGGCAATTCTTGACCCCTTCCCTCTCCATCCCAACT
>NW_024668486.1:0-529 GCF_008729295.1 Plectropomus leopardus | reverse complement strand
AGTTTTTGTGGAGACATTTTGACATGTCACAGCAGGAGGCACACATTGACGATGGCTGCCTTCCACTTCACCTGACTTCTACCTGCACACCTGTTTCCAATCCTCTACTTAGCTCCCCCACATGTATATTTCCCCCTCAGTTTCCTGCCAGGTTGTCTTTGCAATTGACTTTCTGTGTGTTCATGCTATCTGCCTGACTCTGAGCCATGTGTTAAAGTGCACCAACTGCACTTTAGTTCTCACCTCAATTAGAAATCTGAGAGCTAAACCAGAAAAACAGCCTCATTATAGATGTTAGCCTTCTGTGCTCTGTGGATCCTCCATCAGCCCTACGAAGAACTCTCCTACCACCTTTATACCTCTAAAAGACCTCAGTAGCCTTCGATTAACTTACAGTACCTTTATGTCAGCCCCAATATCACTTCACACCATCTGTCATCCTTCAAATACTGTGGAATTTCTGCTCTTGCACTATCGATAGTGTCCTGACAAAGAACATTACTGACAGGACTGCAAGGCCCTGCAAAGA
>NW_024668485.1:0-809 GCF_008729295.1 Plectropomus leopardus | reverse complement strand
GGATTAGAGGGGACCTGCTGTATCTGCTAGTATTTAGTGGCTGTATTTATTATGACGGAAGCAAAGGAGTAAGTCAGGTGACATAAAACTAGTGTAAAGAGCGAGAAACAAACAAACAAACACAGGACTTTCACCTAGGAGACTGCAGTTTGTGTCAGTTTTGAAACAAAAAGTCAACATTGACTTATTTTAACTGATGTACAAAAGTCTGTCACATCACAAACATAGTTATTATAACTTAAAACATGATCTTTTTTCTTAACTTAACCACACACTGTTGGTACCAAAACCTAGAAAAACTTAAAGTGAAACCTGAAATCAGGTGCACTTCTGAAAATACTCGCAGGTGTAGCAGCCCGCTTCTAACCCATATCTGAATGGGCCGACTGATTCAGTCGAGTCAGTCGAGAACTTTAGAAATAGATGACTAAGTCTTGTTCAGGACCGTCCCATCCACTTCATGAGAGACAGTCCGGCTGCACTTTAATGGAGGTGGGGAACCAGATGTACATTGGCCAAACAAACCAGTGAATTCAAGCATTTTTTCTTGTAAGATGCTGTTTGAAAAGCCTTCCTGCAAAGCAGAAATCTCACATTTGTGTCACTTGTTGAGACAAGGTTCCAGTGTGGCATCTTCTTTGGCACGTTATGGTCGTAATGGGCTCGTTTTCAGCCCTCTGAGTCCGGAAGGCGAAAGACACTTGTACTTGAGTTGCAGTGGTTGTTTATTTACTCCAGTGAGGCAAACATGAGCCCATTCGACACTCAAAAACAGACTTACTAAAGATGACTTTTACAAATGGTCATAA
>NW_024668484.1:0-263 GCF_008729295.1 Plectropomus leopardus | reverse complement strand
CTGACAGACCACAGCGAATGTCAGCCGCCAGATAATGTTTGGTTGTTGCTCTAGTTTTTGCTGTGTTTCCTGCACTGGTAGGACTACTTTTTCTCTTCCGCCGTGTTCAATAGGCATTAGAGACGCCAGTCGTCAGTTTAAGAGAAGAGAAATGGAAGTGAGGAGAACAAACAAACAAATGTCAAGAGGGCATGAGATCAAACAGACTTGTTAAAGGATGCTGCAGGGATGACGTCTTCTGAGGCTGAAACAGAAGCTAACGT
>NW_024668483.1:0-225 GCF_008729295.1 Plectropomus leopardus | reverse complement strand
GTACAGCCCTACAAGCAAATACCTGCAAAAATAGTGACATTTCCATCCTCCGTCAGCCTGACATCATATTTCCTGCTAATAAGCAAATGCTAGCATGCTAACAAGCTCAAATAAGATGGAAAACACAGTAAACATTATACCTGCTCAAAATCAGCATCTTAGCATTATCATTATAAGAATAGAAACATGGTCACATTAGCATTTTGCTAGAATCCCCTGTGTCCC
>NW_024668482.1:0-209 GCF_008729295.1 Plectropomus leopardus | reverse complement strand
TAAGGGGGAAAAAATGTTTTTAAAAAAAGTTACAAAAAATGATGTGGAAAAAAAGCAAAACAAAACAAACAAAAAAAACCAAGGACATTAATTAATATTTAATTATTTTTTTTCTGTAACATAATTCTAATATAAAGTTATTACAAATATAGTTTTCTGTAAAAAAAAAAAAAAAAAGGAAATAACCCGGAAAAAGTGCTTAAAAATTA
>NW_024668481.1:0-372 GCF_008729295.1 Plectropomus leopardus | reverse complement strand
AATTTTTGTAGTTACGCTGATGACATGCTGCTACATATTTCACTTATACTTGACAATGACAATGCCCTGAGTTCCCTGACTACTGGGATGGCAGTAAAAATTAGATAAGCAAAAACTTTTTGAAACTAAACAAAAATAAAACTGAGGCACCCTTTGTTAGTCCCAAAGCTGAAAGAGATCTACTCTCTCACAACCTTGTGCATGTGGCTCCAGAGATGAAATCTGGAGTAACATGCATGGGCATTTTTTTAGATCCAGAGTTTAATTTTACTTTACACATAAAAGGTGGACAAAACAGCTTTTTATTACATAAGAAACATCGCCAAGGCACAGCCGTTCTTACCATATAAAGATGCTGAAAAACTTGTGAGG
>NW_024668480.1:0-207 GCF_008729295.1 Plectropomus leopardus | reverse complement strand
GATGGAATTTTAGGACATTTAGGGGATTTTTAATGTGTTTATAATCGTTTTTGGACAACAATGCTCTGAGGCGCAGAGGAAGAAGATACATCAGACTTTTACACGCACAATACGTGTTAGTAGAGACACATGCTGTTGGTTCATTGACGAGAAACATCACCAGACTCATCTTCGTCTCCCCTCCACCTCCTGGCTGTCCCTCCCTCA
>NW_024668479.1:0-614 GCF_008729295.1 Plectropomus leopardus | reverse complement strand
TCATACTTCCTGCTTTCAAATGCATAATGGTGGATGTAGACACAATCCGATATAAATAAGATGTTTCTGTAATTTTTCCAGGTTTCCCATTGATGGAAAGATCAGAACCAGTGAGATGAAAGTAAACTGGTAGGTTTACTGTTTGTATTTTCTCTGTGGAAAAGCAGAATTGCAAAAAAAGGAACTGTGTATTATGAATTTTATCACAGAATGTGTGTTATGGATTTCTTATCAACTGTCCTCTAAAGAAATGTGTTTACTGTCAGTGGTGGAATATAAAGTATATTTACTCAAGTCCTATACTTAGGTACCAATTTGATTCACGTGTACTTTACTTGGGTCTGCTCTTTGCATGCCCCTTTATATATTTGCTCCAGTACATTACAGAGATAAACATTATACTTTTACTTTATTACATATCTCTAAAAGCTTTAGTTACTAGTTACTTTACTAATTGAGATTTTTGTATAAAAAAGCACACAAAAAGTTGATAGAATATGATGTTTGTTATAAATTCAACTATCTAACCAATAATACCAGTACGGCTAAGAAAAATTAGCTGATGAATCAATTAGATGATTAAAGAAAATTGGCTGCAATTATTTTTTATAAAT
>NW_024668478.1:0-419 GCF_008729295.1 Plectropomus leopardus | reverse complement strand
TTTTGGGACATTAGGGGCTAAGTGGGTTTGAGAGGAAATAGTTGAATATTATGAATAATATTCTTCTTTATCGTGTTTTTTGTTATTTTTTCCTTTTTTGTGCTAAGTTTTAGGCAATTTTCTTGTAATTTTCTCTCTACGTTTTTAAAAGCTATCAAGCCAATTTGCTCAGGTTTCAAAGTTAACATCCAATTCAAGAACTTTTCAAAGACTTTCCAGGCCAGATTCCCTCAAGTCTGAGACATGGATCTAGGTTAATTACTGTTACAACAGTGAGATTTTTTTCATGAGAACCAGCAGGATTTACGAGGCTTAGAGACAACAGTTAAAAGGAGAGGCTTGAATGTGCGAAGGTGTCCCGTGCTGCTGTGTCACAGTGAAGGTAGACCTGCGTGGTCTTTTGACTCGGTAACACTGGT
>NW_024668477.1:0-1091 GCF_008729295.1 Plectropomus leopardus | reverse complement strand
GTTATGACAGAATTCCTCTGGAATCAACTTCAGTAAAGAGTTGTGTTTTCTATATAAATAAATATGTGAAATCAAATAAAATCTCCCTCTAACCTTCAATTATTCATGTCAGTACATTGGCTACTTTAACAAAACTTTAACAAAACTTAAATAAAACTTGAACAAAACTTAAATAAAACTTGAACCAAACTTAAATAAAACTTGAACAAAACTTTAATAAAACTTTAATGCTGGCCTTGAATTTTGTTCCTTGAAAAAGTCTGGGGTCAGAGTCGTCCTGAGCTGAAGGAACCTGCTGCCACAAACGTTTGATCTCATTTTGATGTTGTTTAAATGTCTTTTGTCAAAATGAGTCCAGTTCAGTCAGATCTTTAATTTACCGCTAAAGTTTGTTTCCTGTTTCAAAATGTTGATGAACTCTCTAATGACCAAATAAAAAACACTCTGTCTGCACAGGCGCACGTATGAACGCCCGTTCTGTTCCCGTCTGTCATTTTAACACTGAAATCTGAAGCAACGCTTCAATGAGAATCATTTGGATTGATTTTCAGTGATCATCAGACGTGTCTGCTGAACCCTCACCCGAACTCAAGCTCACCGAGGGACAAATAAAACGAATTTTAAAATGCGGCTGAAATCTTCGTGGTGTGCTTCATGTGAACGCTGCCAGTCGATTTGAAGCAGAGAGGAAACAGAAAACCTGCGACGATAAAGCGATTCCAAAAACTCCAGAAAGTCCGAAAAAACTAACTCATTGCAGAGGTCAAAGGACACTGGTGAGCCTGCTACAGAGCAGGTTGACTGTTCAGCGTCAGTTACCACGGTGACAGTTCAACCTGATGTGACCTCACCGACCCTAAATCCTGTGTCAGGTCATCTGTGATGTCATGAACAAACAGGAAGTGATGTAAAAACAAGTAAAACGTGAATACAGCTGACAACTAGGAGAGAGACAGACTCATAATGGATCTTGACCGCCACGAAACACAACACGAAGCACAGCATTACACATTGCACGAAACGCAACACGAAACACAGCACGAAACACAGCACGAAACACCGCACGAAACATTGCACGAAACACAGCACGA
>NW_024668476.1:0-489 GCF_008729295.1 Plectropomus leopardus | reverse complement strand
GAGTGATTATATTGAGATGGTGTATATGAAGAGAGGTTTGGCTGGGCCACACAAGCTGCAAAAACAACTACAAGGAGACACAAAAGGAGGCAAAATTGCCTCAAGGAAATGCAGAACAACTGCAAAGTGATGCAAAATGATGCAAAACAATCACAAAGAGGTGCAGGATGACCACAAAGAGATGCAAAATAATTACAAAGGGGCCCAAAAAGATGACAAAATGACAACAAAAAGATGTGCTATGATACAAAGAGACCCAAAATGACTACAGACACAAACTTACACATAATGAAGTGAAACAAATGTAAAGGATATGTTCACCGACAAGCAAATGTATCCCAAATCTGATTTTTTTCCCCCATATATGACAGAAATCTGAATTTTTTTCTGATCAAATCTGGGCCACTTACATATGTGATCCCAGACCTATACTGATCTGATAACTGACCATGTGATGGCAGTGAAAACGCTCATATCTGAATTCATGTG
>NW_024668475.1:0-406 GCF_008729295.1 Plectropomus leopardus | reverse complement strand
CATCTTGGCCTGTGCGAAATTGCAATATGAAGTTTTCACCATTCCCTAACAATTTAAAGACCAGACTGTTTGCTAGAATAATCTAGACGGTAATTGTTCCAATATTCTATAATAAAGATAGCAGCCATACATAATATTATATTGGAAATTTTTAAAAAATCCTGTATCTATAAGTATTGTTAAGAATGGGATGGTGCTAATTTAGCTTTTCACAAGACTTGACTTCACAAGAAAACAGTAAGAACTAAGGTAAGTAAAAACAATGATGATTTTATGAAGCAGAAATATTGTTTTTCTCATCTTTCCCAACTTTTTAATCATTTTGTGACCCCTTTGGATGAATCTGGCTCGCAGGTTAAGAAATTATTCTGAGCATTTTAAGGTTTTGAAAGGCAATTAAATTAAT
>NW_024668474.1:0-200 GCF_008729295.1 Plectropomus leopardus | reverse complement strand
CTAAAATAATGTATTCTCTCTGATCCCACCCTGTGCCCAGGTGTACCGCAGGTGCACCAAGGGAGCCTGGCCACAAAATTACCAAAAGTTGCTCTAATTGTTTTTTAGGTCTACCCAATTGCATCCACAGCCATTTTGGTCTATAGCTGTTAATAACTCACTGGAAACTGTAAATGAACTGAGAGGTTCCAGACTAACTG
>NW_024668473.1:0-560 GCF_008729295.1 Plectropomus leopardus | reverse complement strand
AGGATTCATAAGTGGTGAGCTCTGAAGTCTAAGTTTGGTGTCATTGGACCTCTTTTTTTTGTCTGAGATGTCTTGTGTCCTTAAAATATCTGTGTGGCCTGAAGAAAACTTTGCCGTGACACTGACTCAGGACAAGTTGTCGGCACAGGAAAGGCTCGAAAGAAAAGCTGTGTTATACAGAATAGTGCGTTTTTCAAGTCTAGCAATATTTGTATGCAAAATCAAGAGAAGAGGGAGAGAAAATACTGCATACTTTGGAGCAGATCCAAGATTGAAAACTTTTAATCAAACACCAGTGTTTGACCTGAGTGCCATTGGCTTGATTAATAAGAAAAACTACACATACACTCTTTAGAAATTATCCTACTAGTGTCATTTACAACTTTTCTTTAATAGCTGCTTTTCCAACAAACAAGCAAACTGTTGGATTGATATTTTAAAGAGAATTTCACTACATGGTTTAACCCTTTAAAACTTGAGAAAAGATTGATTTCTTTTATAACTACGGCGAGAAAGCAATGTGCAACTTAACAAGACATGGCCCAAAAATGAGCAAAAGT
>NW_024668472.1:0-524 GCF_008729295.1 Plectropomus leopardus | reverse complement strand
TATTGTTTCCTTTTAATAACTACTGTGAGGGTGTGGAGAGTTTTTTTTCTTCCTTTTTTTCTCTTTATTGAAAAGCAAATTACAAACAACAAGGCAGGCTGAACATAGTATTAAAATCCTTATGTGTGAAAGTACATCAATTGTAAATGATACAAATAAACTGTATAGCAAATACATATAATGGTCCTCAATTTATATTAAGGGTTAGTACATTAAACTGTATTCATTTAAACCTCTTAGTCAGTTCTTCCTCTTACTCAGTCAATTTTAAAAGCGAATCCAATTGTTAAATTATACTGTCTTGCTTTTTCTAACATTTACAGCTCAGAGGTACTTTTTCTGCTTCCTCTGTCCATCCAAAACTCACTGCTTATTGAGATATGCAGGCTAATTATGAAGCAACTATATACGTTAAGTAAGTTTTACTTCACTTGATGGATTATTTGATTATATTGAAACATAACTTTAAATCTTAAATTCTATTTTCACTTTCTTTTTTTTTCATCGGCTTAAAGTTAAATATA
>NW_024668471.1:0-399 GCF_008729295.1 Plectropomus leopardus | reverse complement strand
ACAGTAGAAATAGACAATCAAGATATTCGGCAGGTTTGCTGTTTTATAAGAATTCATTGATTCTGTACAAAATTAGACAACTATACATATTTCAGCTGAAACACTGAACACTATCTCTTTCATTAACACACAACATCAGGGATCCTCAGACTAATGAAAAATCAGGGGCTAACCAAACAGATTTTCATAGCTATCCGTGCAAAAGTGGACCAAACTTGTTGGCCATTTGTGCAAATGACCAAACAGCCAAAGTAGAATATTTTCAGTAAGAGAATGATCCAGCTCTGCTGACTAGGATTGCTACAGGAGGTCCTTCCTGCCTGCTGCCATCTCCCTGTACAGCCAGTCTAGTCCAACAGACTAATACATACACTCTCACCCAGGACTCATACATTTTTA
>NW_024668470.1:0-572 GCF_008729295.1 Plectropomus leopardus | reverse complement strand
ACAGAGAGATTATCTATGACAACACCAGGATTCTGGGTGCGATAAATTCTTGGGTGCCATTAGGGCTGGATATCGGTTCTCGATATCTTTAAGACAGGGTTCAGCAACCTTTTTGGAAACGTGCCATTTTGAAATGCTCTTGTCAATCAGTGTGCCACATTATTATAATGTCAATCCCTCACTACGCAGAAGCAAACTCTTAGACCCAGCAGAATGAACTTATAAGTTTTACTGTCACTGCCTGACACTCTGCTGCTTTGTCTGTACAATGAATAACCAAATGGTCGGCTTAATATATTCCAACAGAACTCCTAACTGAACACTCCAGCTCCAAAACTAGAAAATTAATATGTGGACGCAGATGTTGTCATCCTGGTGTGCTGCCACAATTAATAGCATCTAAGCTACTGCATGCCAATGATGGCACATGTATTCAGGTAGCTGACCCCTGCTTTAAGGAAACTATAAAAACATTAAAAAGAGTGGCCATACTACACGCCACTGCACTGATATTATGGGTATCGAATAAAGTACACTATTGGTATCAGTATAACTTGGAGAAAACTGGTATT
>NW_024668469.1:0-327 GCF_008729295.1 Plectropomus leopardus | reverse complement strand
GGAGGGTATATGCAGGTATATGGGGTATACCCACCAATCAGGCAAAAGGCCATTGAAATATATAGGACAGTAAAACCAGTTCCTCTTTGGAAACCAACCATCTGCCATATAGTTAACCCACCTCATCACCTGCCACTACACCACTGGTTCCAGCTGCCCCAGGAGAGCAGACACACTTTGGACTTCTGTGCTAGCTACCACAATAGTTTCAGACTGTTAACACTTGGGGTTAAGTAATGAATTCGAACGGTTAAGTTCACAATTGTCTGACTCACTGGACGTAGACTGCGAGTATAAGCCTGCCATAGGCTGCCATTTATTAGCCAA
>NW_024668468.1:0-732 GCF_008729295.1 Plectropomus leopardus | reverse complement strand
TTCTGGCTTGTAGAGTCACATTTGCTGTAAGCATGTGAGTGGCATTTTACAGCACGAGCCTTAAGTCTGAAAAGCGTAATGCAAATCAGTCCTAACATGAGTGCTTTGCTCTAATATTTTAGGTCATAGTTAAATCAGGAGCTGGAAACTTCTACGGGCTTGCCATCTATGCAGATTTCATCTACTGGTCGGACTGGGCCCGCAGGTCTGTGTTGCGATCAAACAAGTACACAGGCGGTGACACCAAGGTACTCCGAGCAGATATACCTCATCAGCCAATGGGAATCATAGCTGTGGCCAGGGACACAAACAACTGTGAGTATTTAAACACCTGGAGATGAGCTTGATTTAATGGCCGTTGGATGCAGTGTTGTGTCTGCAAATATTTGTGTATTATGTGTGTGCAGGTGCCTGGGTGACGATGTGTGCTTATGGGCAGCAGTTTATATGTGCATATTCATTATGTTAGTGTGGTTGTGTGGTTTAGGACAATAGACCAAAATAAATATGTTGCTGTGTATACTTTTTACTACAGCAAAGTGAGAATAATAGAGGGAACTGCACGTATCTGTGCCACTGCTACAGTTTGGAAGCGCTTGTTTTAGAAGCGGAGCGGACCTACGGTGGTCCACAGACATCTTCCCCTTGGGAGATTTTTTTTCCTGATTTTACAGAAGTAGTTATTTTTTTTTTTTTTTTTTAGCAATTTGAGTTATTAGAATGCCTCAATAT
>NW_024668467.1:0-465 GCF_008729295.1 Plectropomus leopardus | reverse complement strand
ACACAGCTGATCAATGAGGATTTGATCAGGCTTCATCCTGAATTCCTTCATCTTATCCAGTGAGACGCTGCTCACTTCCTTCATGACAGATTCAATGCCCTTCTCTATTTCTTCTTTAAGAAATTCAAAATGGTTTATGTCACTGAAGTTTTGACATGAAATGGTGTCAAATGTTAGCTCATCTTTTAGCAAACTAGAAAATTCCTCCACCCACATGTCGACGTCTCCTTTTTGGGTTTTGACTTTCTCTGTTGCAGCAAATAAAGCTCGACTCACAAGATTACTGATGTGTTCGACATTTTTCTTGAGTATAGTCTGTGCTTTATTGCTGTTGTCTCCGAAAATGTATTTCTGGACTTCCTCTCTTATAAATGCCTCTGCTTGGTTCCTTGGGTGTCGGATGTAGGTGATGAAACCATCAAAGTCCTCTTTCTCAGCCAGTGATTTCAGCAAGTGTTTCTCCAA
>NW_024668466.1:0-4329 GCF_008729295.1 Plectropomus leopardus | reverse complement strand
ACGTGTTGTCGGCTCACGGAGCTACGGGGTTTCCTCGTCACCAGCCACATTGGGTACAAGCTTCGTGTCTTCGCTTCGTGTGATTCCCAGAGACATTGCTAGGGCTCACAGCTCGAAGAACGAACTCTCAGTCTGTATCCTGTTTTCCATTCGTGTTGGTTATAATAAAAGTTATTACCAACCGCCAGTGAAGTGTACTGTACTGCATCTGGGTCCTCCATACACCCGTTACAGTGAAGCCCAAACAGGAAATAATTTAAACATGTCTTTAAAGAACCAAGTTCTTCAAAGCACCAGGAACTCCCTGCTCATCTGCCAGCGGACACAAGTCTGCCAAATGAAGAATTTTACCATTGGGATCACACCTAAAACAGGTGGAGACATGGAAACAGAGGCTGGCTATTGACTTTGCTAGAGTTACTAAGGTCACACCATTTAAGAGGGTGGGTTTCATGGGAAACTTCTCCACCTTTGAAGACCCGGTGTACACACAGTGAGGGTAACTGAGGGGATTCATTCTAGCCACAAGGAAGATTGTAATGGGAAAAGACACGACTGTTCCTTTATTCTACATAAATCAGAATAATCAACACAATATTTGATTACCTGCAACTGCAGATGGACAGCAAGGGGCTATTATGCTTGTGGTCATTCAACATGAGCAATCTGATCAGTGAATTGCGGAATCCTTACATGCTGCTACTGCACTCATTTGAGAAGACACATACACCTTAGTGTTCGTATGACATTCACTGCATCTCCACCCACACATGCAAAACACACCATGCAGCATTGCAGTGCAGCCTGTGGCAAGTTGCCATGCAATGTGTAAACTGCGGTGGTTGCTCTGATACACTATAATGACATTAGAACCATTAATCTTGATCTGAGGTGAACTGCAGAGGAAGTAAAGTAAATGTTTTGAAATATGCTTGGTGACCACTGCTGAACTGGACCGCCTGAGCCTGAGGAGTTTCAGTCTGAGACATGAGCCTCTTACTTAGTAAATTTGGTGCTCAATACACACATTATAGCTACAAATTCACTCAGAACTGCACTATTTGTAGCCACATTTACACTGCCTGGAATACCATTCTGTTATATACAGAACAACAAGGCGGCATAACATCTAAGAGGGGACAGAGTTGGCTTGCTTCTAAACTGGGAACAGAAGTGGTAGTACTGAAATGAGGTCTATTTAGAAAGTACAGCCGGAAAGATGTGACCATGAGTGGTATGGGTGTGATGTTTTGATTAGGTTTTTTTTGCCGACCACACCCCGGGATTTTTAAAAAGCAGCTGTTAGCAGTTAGCGGCCAACTCAAAGAAGAAGAACAGTAGCTGTAAATGTCCACAAATGGGGAAAACAATGAGATTTAGGAGCTATGTCCCGTCTGAGTAGAGGACAAGATGAGGTGCCATATAGCAGAGATGGTGAATGACATGTTATGCCTTTCTTATTGTTTAGAAAGCTCTGCAGATGCATAAAGCATATGTAACACTAAAGTCCATTTCTCTTGTGTTACATGTCATGCCCATCATGCCTCTGTTGATTGAGGGATGCCGCAATGCAGTGTATAATCACAGAGTGGAGCAGAATGATGCCGCCATTATTAAGTCCTGTGTATTAGTGCAAAGGCAATATAGAGAAGGGACTTTGTTGTCCTATAGCGCCATCTGTGTAAAAGTGGCTTCTGTCTTAGTAAATGCTGCCCAGTGTTGTACCTCCAGGGTGGAGAAAGCTGATGCGTCCTATTCCAGTGTTCTTATTGTAGTCCACACTCTCCACCTCTCCCCCTCCTCTGCTGGGCCGGGAAAAACTCATCTCCAGTCGGTCCTTTATTCTCTCCTCTGGCATGGAAGGGGGGACACTGAAGAGTTTGAGCTCCTTTCTAGAAACATCAAGGTGGACCTATTGATGAGGGCACAAACTCATTACATGAGAGTCAAAGAATACATCAATATTGACTAATTCTTGTGAATATTGATGCCAGGAAACAGTTGAGATGTACTGTTAATTAATATATGGAACATTAGTAAATCCAGCATGAGCTGCATTGACTTGAACAAAACAGTACTAAATAAGAGTTGAGGATGAACTGGTTAGGATGGAGCATACAGAAAAGTCTTCACTGCTGATGAACTTGGAATATTAGGGAAAAAAAACATTCACATGTTGTCAGCTCAACAAAAGCATCAGTGATTGAATTAAGGACATTACTGAACATTATTATTGAATAAAGGACAAATTAAACTAGAATAATAGTAATTTGAAGAAATCAACTTATCAGATATAATCAAAGCATGTTCAGAGTACAGACTTAATTGTTGTCAACTACTGCAATGAAGTCATTTGCCCACGATGCTGTTATTTGAGTGGATTTATGTAAAAATGGAAAAGCAAAGCAAATTTGCAGGGTCAGTAATGTTGCTTTTTAGTTAAAATCCTTGCTCGTCTCATGTTGATTTGCTCTCAGATCTGGAGGTAAAGAGAATTACTGCAGCATGACTGCACCATTTTGGGTAATACATACAAGTGGTGTTTGACATGATCAGGGATGTGATTTATCAGTCATACATTAACACCAAATCAGCATATTTTAAAGTATTCAGATGATAAGCTTAAATATCTGTTAGGTAACTAGAGCTGCACCAACAGATGTAAACAATGTTAATAATGCTCTTGAGATTAACACAAAGAAAGCCATCTGGCTCTCATAACATTGAGACTGTTAACCAGAATGAAAAAAAACAGATCAAGGACCACACTTAATCAACAATTATTTTCTTCACCACCTTAGGTCTTTTAAGACAAGTAGAAACATTCTTTTGTTTTGTTACTTCGGTAATGACAAGTGTTCAACAGTATGTAATATTGCATAGTTCAAGTGCTTGTCTACCACTTTACAGTCAAGACTGCTCCACCAAATGAAACTCTGCTTAGAGATAGTATGTCAGCCCCTGGACAAACTCTGAATCTACCCAAAATAACATCATATAAAGGCGACCATCAACACTGTCTCCAACCTTATTATGTTCTTAACAGAGAACATAAATTAATTATCCTGGTACCACCATGCACTGTGACTACCTCTCAGAGGCTCTGTCATGATTCGACTTTTTATCAATTTTTTTATCAAGATTTTGGCAATATTTTTTTCTACAAGTTCTGTCATAAGCCATTTTTAACCACTTCTTTTAACAGGAAAACGGATTTTAGTTACTAGATGTGGATTTTAACTTGTGTTAAGGACTGTCCATCTGCTAGAACAGTCACAGAAGAGTGAGACCACAGGCCGGCGAGAGCCACTCTACACTGCTCAGCAGTATTCTTTTATCGATCCTGGGATTACTTTTTATCTTTTCGTTTTTAAGTTTTCCATTTTAATGATCATGCCGTGTTATGAGCCACTTCTTAACTGAATCCAGCGATGATGGCTGTGTGTGTGAACTGTGACTGCAAACTCAAATACTCACAGTTAACAGAGGATATCCACTGCCTGAAGACAGAGTTCCAGAAAAAAGACCAGCTGATTTTTAAGCTTTGTTGCTGTAGCACACTCAAAGCACATCTCCTACACTTGGTCTTTCTTTTCGGACTGTCCCTGCCATCTGTTCCCCTCCGTCCCCAGTGTCAGCGATAGTGTCCACTTCAGTGGCCATCCCTCCCTGGCTGCTGTCTATGCAAGCTGGCACTGCGCCAGAGGTTCCAGCCAGCAAGGAGTGGGGGTATCCTTTTATGTGAGAGCTAAATTGTTGCTATGACGATGGCAGTGCATGTAGATGCAACAGCTGGTAGGTCTGCAAATCCTTGCTAATTTCTGGGTATATTTTTGTATTTTCTCGATATCATGGCACCCTCTGCTGAGGCACGGCTTTTCTACGAAAGAAAGGCACTTGTCAGCATCAGGAGAAGTTGTTTGGGGCTTGGACTGAGTGCAGCGGACAGGATCTCCACTGGTGGCCTGTGCCTATCAGTGAGTCAAACCAGAGACAAGAAACAAAACCGAAAGCACCAGACAAAGTGGGGGAGGAGAGTCGATATCGGGGCGAGACTAACCCGACCTGGACCGAGGGCAGTTCCTCTGCCAAGTCTTCTTCTGCCTGATGTGTAATGGGCGTGAGGAGGACCCAAATGCAGAACAGTACGCTTCACTGGCGCTTGGTAATAACTTTTATTAATACCAACACAAATGGCAGACTGGACACAGAATGAAAGTTCATTCTTCGAGCTGTGAGCCCAAACAATGTCTCTGGAGATCACCAGTAACGAAGACACGAAGCTCGTACCCGCTGTAGCCGGTGGCGAGGAAACCCCGTAGCTCCGTG
>NW_024668465.1:0-294 GCF_008729295.1 Plectropomus leopardus | reverse complement strand
AAAGGTAAATGTACTGCATTTATACAGCGCTTGTCTCAGTGACATCCAACCATCAACCATTTTACACCGTTCACAACGAAAATAAATTGATTCACACAATTTTTTTGTACAATAAATATATTGAAGCTTCAGTGATAAATATCTGCAATTATTTAAGGCTTTGACAGGGGATGGGGGTGGTAAATGAAAGACAAGGATATCAATCAGTGCACCTAAAATAATCTGATAATAACTCTAATAATAATAACTTTTACTTGCAGCATAAATAAAAGAAACTAAGCATTCAAATACAGC
>NW_024668464.1:0-602 GCF_008729295.1 Plectropomus leopardus | reverse complement strand
TCTGCTTCGTTACAGTGGCAAGCCAATTGACACTGATAGTTAATCTAAGTAGCTAGTAATGAAGCTATTTTTATGCCATTTTATCTTATCTTCAGAGTTTTACTTTTAAGTTACTTTGAAGACTAAAACCTAAGTCTAGCTTTGACTGCTTAGACCACCCAACATATTTAATTTTATCAGCTTTCCTACCATGAAAATAGAAAAAAATGTTTGTTTCCCCCATATTTTAGGGGATCTTCTCCATAAGAGCTTGATTCTTTTCCATTCTAAATTAATAGAAAGATAGTTGTCACTCTAGCTAATACTAGTTAAAGACTGAGCGCCATCTTCTGGGACCACAACAGGATCTACAAAGTGGAATGTTTTTTTTTCAAAGTAGGAAAACAGCTGAGAAATGTAGCTTAAAGGCTAGTCTTTGCTTTTCTTTATGCTAGTCAGGCATAGGTTTACATGCTGTATGGTAGTAACACATATGTGTACCTCTTTGACATGTTGTCAGTGTCTTCGGTTCTGAGACAGCAGCGTCAGTCTGTGTTTAAGTGGAAGTGATGGTCTGCTGTTGATATGTGTGTGGATCTTACCTGCTGAAAGTTTTGTACTTT
>NW_024668463.1:0-272 GCF_008729295.1 Plectropomus leopardus | reverse complement strand
TTATAAATATTACAGCATAAGAAATATTTTTAAAAATGCAGGATTTTCTATCCAGTTTTTAATACCCTAGAACCTCTGGTATTGAAATAAAACATTTGAATGACAATGTGAGAGATCAGTAATGAAGTCCATGAAAACAACATGGATGGAAGTGACAAAATTCACACACAAGGTAGTTATTAAAACTGTGGGCTGTAAACTTTGGCAGGGATAAATGTTCTTTCGGCAATGTGATAAAGTGGACTCTTTATCTTACAGTGGGACTATTTGCC
>NW_024668462.1:0-246 GCF_008729295.1 Plectropomus leopardus | reverse complement strand
CTCCAATAGCTGTTAAAATATGTCAGCTCTATACACACTAAAATTACTGCTTATTTATATGGAATCTGGTAGATTTAGCAAAAGGTATGTTGAGGCTGTTTCGGGTTAAACAAAAAGGACCTGCAGCCTGTATTGCCACTGAAGTGCTCAAAAATTGTTGTTCCCGTTAGTCACCTAAACGCGGAAAAAAAGGTTCAGATTGAAAAATGCTAACTTTATTCTTTAAGTGCTGAAGTTTGTTGTCTT
>NW_024668461.1:0-575 GCF_008729295.1 Plectropomus leopardus | reverse complement strand
GTTAGCTTGAAACAAGTAATGTTAGCATAAACGCAACACAGAGGACCAGAATGAAAAGGTCCGATGTCCTAAAATAACACTTACCTTCAAAAGAAAAGCAGGAGACTTGAAATAAGTCTTGAAAAAAGTCCACAGCTATCAAAATACTTCCACAAGCAGACTGAAGTACATAATGGACCTCTGTCGCAGTAGCATGTCACTGGAGGAAAAGCCCAGGTGAAATTGATAATGTTACTTGGCTGGCTGAGTTCCATTAAGTTTCCCAGTAAACTATTCCAGTGAGCCAGCATAGACAACACATAGGCGGTCTATGGGACAACACCAGGGCCTCCTCTATGTGGAATGCGTCTCTCATTAATGTAATTGAATACACCTGTGTTTCCTACTGTGACGTCAAAACTGTAAAAAAAAAAAAAGAAAAAAGATCTATGACCACCTTAGACTGTATATAAAGACAAACAGAAAATCCAGCTATGTGGGCTATGTGGTAACCATTAAGGCAAGCACGAAAGGCTTTTAAACCAACTGTAAATACTGAAGAGAATGTTATCTATATTTAATATATTAACTATATT
>NW_024668460.1:0-210 GCF_008729295.1 Plectropomus leopardus | reverse complement strand
AATGAACAAAAATGAACAATTACATACAGAGGATGAACATGGGGTGTGGAGGGTAACTGCTGCAGCAGTGTTTGGGAAAATATGCATAATGCCAAACCAAAACTTGTAGGGTGTGGAGCTTAAGTGTCAGAATGACAATTAGAAGGTGCTAACATTTAATTAAGATAACAATCTCTCAGTGACTGCAAGCTACTGCAGGAGAAGACATGT
>NW_024668459.1:0-567 GCF_008729295.1 Plectropomus leopardus | reverse complement strand
GAGGTTAAATGGGAAAAAGTGGCATCATGAAATTTGCTTGTTTGGACTCGTATAATATGTATTTTAGCATTGTTTTGTTCATAAATGCAAAATATACAAGCTTCTGCACCCAATTTTTCACTGCAGCACAGGAAATTGCATCTGAAATGTATAATGTCATAGAAATACAGGAGTAAAATCTGAAGAAAAGCAATGCTTATTTTCCCTGGCTTTTATCATAGCAGGTCCAGTGCAACATGATTAAAGCTGTTTACAGAGACAATCATCAAAGCAGTTACCAACAATTATCTGACATTCAGAATACTGAAACCCTTTCAATATTCAAATCCTGTTCCATTTAAAATGATTTTATACCTACTTTTTATGACAATATTTTGTCAAGTTGTTTTATAAACTTATTCCTGTTTATTAATGATTGTTTGACTTTATGATCTATGCATGCATTGCTGCTTGTTTTAAACTGTTGTTTTACTCTTGTAAGGTGTCCTTGAGTGCTTTGAAACACGCCTATAAATTAAATGTATTATTATCATTATTATTAATATAACTATTATCATTATTATGTCT
>NW_024668458.1:0-675 GCF_008729295.1 Plectropomus leopardus | reverse complement strand
TTTTCACTAATGGAATAAAGGTTTCTCAAATCTGAAACTGTGTTTTTTTCAGTCTTGTGCTTATCAAGTCTACCTCTGACAAGTCTAAGTGTAGTGGTTTTGGGATCTGGTCTAATGTGGGAAAACAGTGAAATCATCCCTTTTTTTGTTTATTTATTTCATTTTTATGAATAGAGCAAAGGTTTTGCAATTCTAAAACTGTATCCTTAAAAAAAAGTTCAGACTCTAGGATAATATAGCCCACATTTGAAAAGTCCTGAGTATAGTGGTTTTCGAGAAAGTCCTGGTCCAGTGTGGTCTACGTGTGAAAAATCGTCCTATTTGCATTTTTACAAATGAAATAAAGGTTTCACAAATCTGAAACTGTATTTTTACATTAGCCATTCTGGAATAATGTAGTCGCCTCCAGGTTTGACCCCTCTGAGTATAGTGGTTTTTGCGAGAGACCTGGTTCAATGAGGTCAATGTGAAAATGCAGTAAAGTCTATCTTTTTTCCTCTTTTTTTTTTTTTACATTTTTATAAATAGAATAAAGGTTTCAAAAATCTGAAACTTTATTGTAAACCATATTTAGCCTCTCTAGGGTAATCGAATCCAACAACTTCAGTTAGTCAGATCTGAATGAGATTATTACAGAGAGACTGAAGATTGATTAAAACACAATTTCAGATTTGT
>NW_024668457.1:0-384 GCF_008729295.1 Plectropomus leopardus | reverse complement strand
TCACAAATGGGCCATCTCACACTGCTGCACAACCCTGCGGCTAATCACAGCAATGCCCGATTTGGTGTGAATGCAGCCTGAGGCAGAGGGACAGTAGATGATGTGGCGGGGAATAAATGGAAGTGGGGAGGTATATAAGCCAGTGGACTGATGGGGAAGTGAGAACAGGTGTGCGGGTGGGCAGGGGAGGTCAGACGGTGGTGAATGGATGGAACAAAGGATCTGAACAGGAGAGTTAATGCATGGTGAAGACACAAGGAAACCTCTAAGTTAATCATGATGGACATCAACACAAGGGTGGGAAATCTTGTCAGGTCCATACATTTTCATTAATCTGCAGTTTAGCAACAGAATCCCTGTTTACATGGCCATCTCACATCATTC
>NW_024668456.1:0-372 GCF_008729295.1 Plectropomus leopardus | reverse complement strand
TTTATTTTATGATTTATTTGCCTCCGCCAAAACAAATAGTTCTTCAAATGGTCTGGGACTGGACTGTTGTCAAACAAAAAAGCCCCATAAATTTCTGCACTAGGATTTGCTGTTTTGTATAAGCTAGGCCTATAAATTACTGCAGGACAGTTACTGTGTGTCACATACATTTACCGCTCAGTTTGTGACCAGTAGGACTGTTGACAATCACTTCATGGTTGACGACGCTGAGGTTGGTTTTCGGTTCGTAGGTTCACTTTGTGGTTTTTAATTGGATCTAGGTCGTTGTGGTCTACAGATGAAAACAACGCAGTCAAATCCTTCTCTGTTTGCATTTTCACAAATAGAATAAATTCCTTACAAATCTGAAAT
>NW_024668455.1:0-1491 GCF_008729295.1 Plectropomus leopardus | reverse complement strand
AAATTGTAAAACTAAGACTGATAAATTAGAGCATATGAGTCTGACTAGGGTGCAGAGAGGCCTGGTTAGCTATATATAGCTATAGGCCTACTGTTATCGTGAGCGCAAAACTGCTATGCAGTTTTACTTGAGTATAACCTTTAGTTTGCCACTTCAACACATTTTTAACACATGGATTTAATGTAATAAACATTGCAATATTTCTTACAAAAAAGAAAAAAACAAAACAAAACAAAACAAAACAAAAGAACGCCTTTAAATCTCACTGGTGACCCAAAGAAAATGAAGTGAAAATAAAAATACCCAGGTTTTTATAACTCAGTTTGTGGTATCACACTGTTGGCACACTTTTTGGTGTTCATTGAAATCTTCAAGAAAAATACTTCATCTCTACTTACTTTCCTTTAACTCAGAAAGCAATTTGTAACAGTCTGTTCAAACCTCCTATTCGGTGGAAAAACCCCTCCTGAGGCTCTGACCGTGTGGAAGAAACATGGCCTCCTCTGGCGTGCATCAGCCAGTCCTGAGCGCATCTACTGCAGCAGCATGTGGCAACGTCCGAGGCACACTACCCAGAAATTCATAAAAATAATGAACCTCCTATCTTGGAGGTGGACGTGCTGATGTACTGCAGGTAAGTGTGTTACATCACTTCCGGTGCATCTTTGTCTGTGCCTCTGGTAGCGTCTCTGAGCTGCTCCTACGAGCGATTCCCAGCTAATCTTATTACTTGTTCCTTACTTCGACTGCTTTTTATTTGTCTGTGACCGAAAACTCACGAGTTTTACTTAATCACTCACAGCTGTCTCCTCCTCTTAGCGGTTTTTCCTGTGTATTCACAACCGCTCTCTCACTGTTAGCCCGTTAGCTTCGTTAGCATTAGCTCTGGTTAGCGATGGCTTCTCCCTGCTATTCTCCCTCTTCTGCTCTCTCCTGCTCAGTGTGTCAGATGTTTAGTTACTCCTCTGCCTCCTTCAGTGATAGTGGTACCTGTAACAAGTGTAGTTTATTTGCTGCGCTGGAGGCGAGGCTTAGCGATCTGGAAGCGCGGCTCCGCACCGTGGATAATCCCTCTTTAGCTACAATAGTTAGCAAGCCCCCTGTAGCCAGTGCGGACCGACATAGCATAGCCTCTGCTAGCCGTCCCCCGGCAACCCCCGTGCAGCCGGGAGGCTGGGTGACTGTCCGAGCGAAGCATAGTAAGCCGAAGCCCACGGTACACCACCCACCCCGCCTTCATGTTTTAAATAAGTACTCCCCGCTCAACCACACACCGACCGAGGACACAACCTTGGTCACTGGTAGCTCTATTTTGCGAAACGTGATGTTAGTGACACCAGCGGCCATAGTCAAATGTATCCCTGGGGCCAGAGCGGGCGACGTCGAGTCAAATTTGAAGCTGCTGGCTAAGGCTAAACATAAATACAGTAAGATTGTTATTCACGTTGGCGGCAATGACACCCGGTTACGCCAATCGGAGGTCACTAAAAT
>NW_024668454.1:0-779 GCF_008729295.1 Plectropomus leopardus | reverse complement strand
CACACACACACACACACACACACCCCTACCCCACCCAAACCATTTAGGCGCATTTAGAATGATGAAAGAGGAAGGAAATTGCTGGCGATGGCTTCCAGGGGAATGGATAGTATATATATCTCAGTCTATCTGTGAGAAAATTATATGTTCCCAACTTCTACGAGGTTATAAAATGAGGTCATAAAACAATGCTACATATAGGATTGCCTCATGGTTTACAGTCATTGTAATTCTGATTATTAGATAAAAAGAAGTCGATGCTTTAATGAAGCTGCAAAACAAGATACATCCAGTTTAGAGGCGGCACAAATTGCACATAGTTTTACTGCCTGGGAGTAATCGCAGCGGTGAACAGAATGAGCGGAAAACCGCCCCGTTCTGCAGGAACTCGCAATAGGCATAGTCTGCCATAAACAACAGGTGACAATACATTCGACATGTCTGTCCTAGTGAGGCGCCTTAATTGATGGTCCTGCCTGACTTGAGCGAATAAATCAGGAAGTCCATCATCAATAGAAGTGCCGGCTATCAAGTCATAACCCCAGCCAAAATAAATGGAGGGGAGCGTGGTATAAAACATATATTGGCCTTCACTTGCTTGGTATATCCATAATTCACAGGCATAAATTATACTGCCTCAGCGTCATTGCTGAGTCTGCCTGTCCCTTTTCGTTTACAGGCTGGCAGCTGAAGTGAGTCAGCTGGGGAGTACTGTCACAGAATGAAGTTCATGTCACCAGACAGCAGATGGAGCCCCTCGCATTGGCTTCATGCTACAC
>NW_024668453.1:0-401 GCF_008729295.1 Plectropomus leopardus | reverse complement strand
TTGTAACATCACATATGACTTTACCCCTCAAAGATATAATAGGCGTTTATGGTGATAAAGTCACAAATACTTCGATTATTTTTTTGTTTGTTTTTTTTCTATGGGGAAATTTTTGTCCACAAACAAAATTTTAGGTTCACACCCCTTCTTTCAGTCTTTTGATTGAAAGAAGGGGTGTGATGCAACACTCTTCTCTCACTCAGGAATAACAAAAAAGGAAACCCGTTATTTAAATGTTTTTTTTTTTTGTTTCTGTCTGTGTCCTTTTAAAAATAATTTAATATTTTTATTGGTTTTATGTATTTATGTGGTTTTTTTTTGCATTTCTGCTTTTATTAGATCAGACATGAAAATGCTAGGGTGAAAGGGGGAGAGAGAGGGGATGACTTGCAGCAAAGGAC
>NW_024668452.1:0-255 GCF_008729295.1 Plectropomus leopardus | reverse complement strand
GCCCCATTTTGAGCAGACTTTGTGTGACTCCATCAACATTTTATCCTCCTTTACCCTTCTTGGTGGGTAAAGACGAAATGTAACCCCCCTTAGTTCTAATGTATATAAATATGTTTTTACAGAGTGTGTGATGGGCATATGCAGGAGATCTAAAGACAATAGTCACAATAATCTATCAGCTCTGTGCCTCAGCCACAGTAATTACAGACCTGGGGAATAAATGCATTCTTCCTACTCAAGCCCACAAATTTAACA
>NW_024668451.1:0-243 GCF_008729295.1 Plectropomus leopardus | reverse complement strand
ACCTTGACCAGGAATATAAAGAGACAGAATAAGGTGAAACTCAAGTCTAAATTAACACTTAAAAACCTGGTTCGGTGTCATTTTGCATGTGTTGCGTTCACACGCTTCACAAAAGCTTTGAAAGCTGAACAAATTGATTTCTTACAAAAATTTTGGGAAAAAGGCAATGACCAACTTGGCAAGAAATGTCTCACATATTGCAAGAAATAAGTGAAAAGTGCTGAAGAAAATGACTGAAAAAAT
>NW_024668450.1:0-217 GCF_008729295.1 Plectropomus leopardus | reverse complement strand
AATGGGTCACTCACTGCCAGAGGTGTAGACTCGATTCACATGACTTAGAATTGAGTCAGACTCGAGTCATAAAGTTAATGACATTAGAAATGACAAAATCAAAAAAAGCGGCATGTCGTCTTAAACTTTAGTTTCAATGAATTGTGACGTTACTTGGACTTGGACTCAGTAATTCCACTGATGGCTGAGGTATGCCATTCCTTTACTTAAGAAAAAA
>NW_024668449.1:0-465 GCF_008729295.1 Plectropomus leopardus | reverse complement strand
CCCCCCCCCCCAAAAAAAACGCATTATGCATGGACCTTAATCACATCACGATTAACGTGTTTACACCAACAGCCCTTTTACTAACTTCAGACAACATCATGAGCATAATATGCTACACATAGAAGCACACTACATTGTTATTGAAATTAATCGATTAACTTCTGGTTTCACACGAAACAAACATCAGGCTCCTGGGTGAATGTCCTGAGTTTGTTTGACCCATTCACCTCCCCTCCTACCTGCCCAACACAGACTTTCTCACTCTTTATATTAAGGTAGTTGGCTGGAGCATCAACAAATGCTGCTGCCTGTGTGCCTCCGTGTGGCTTTCTACAATGCTAACGGGCCACTGACCAAGCATCGGTATCTGACAAATTGAGTGAGACCACATTGTACAATAATAAAATGATTAAATTACGAAATAGATTAAACCAACACAGACAGAGTGCGATGTGCCACAAATAA
>NW_024668448.1:0-511 GCF_008729295.1 Plectropomus leopardus | reverse complement strand
CACCAAAGCAAAGCAAATTTCTGGGAAAGATGGCCTTTTTCATGAAAGTAGGCTGCAGATAGAAATACTTTTGAAATTGGTAAAAGGGTTGAGCCTGTTGGGTATTTTTTGGGGGGGTTAGTTTGCCAAGAGATAGTTTTGGTGTGGCCCAGCTGCTGGGTTATACAGACTGCCTGTCTGCCCAGCTGCTCTCCTGAAGTCTTTTTGTTTGGGCTCCTTGACCAAGAAGCAGTGTAAAGCTACGTTTAAGAGGGAAATAAGTAAAAGAAACGGTTTGTATACACTTTTTCACCCATTTAAGTAAGAAAAAATGAGAACTTTCTGTGTATGGTTAGCTTACGTTGTTACACACAAGCTAACGTTAACTGTTAGCTTCCGTGTTAGCTAACATCACCTGAGAGCCACACCCCAGCTCGTTTATTTAACCACTATGTCTTAAATGATCAATAAATCACATTTCGGTGATGAAGCCTGGAATATCTCATGACACTGCTAGGTTTTGTGATAAATT
>NW_024668447.1:0-659 GCF_008729295.1 Plectropomus leopardus | reverse complement strand
TTGTCATGGCATTCACCATCCCCTCCACTTCACTGATGACAAAGTCATCTCATCAGCTCATATACTGCATCACTTTAGAAGCGTTAAAATGTCATGCATCAAACATAGAAGTGTGATATGTCTGTGGTTTGTTAAAACATACAATGCCAACATTTTCTTTTTCTTTAGGTATTCTCTATTGACATGAATGTGATGTGCTCCTGTGTTTTTGTATTTGTATGGATTTGATTTAACCCTCTGACAGCTGAGCAAATTGGTTTGGTTTCATGCAAAGACCTGTGAAGGAGATGAGCATCCTAATAAGAAAGGGCCCCCAAAATAGCAATAAATTAGTAATAAGTTAAAGAAAATTAACTAAAAATGAGGGAAAAAAAAGACAGAAAGAAAGAAAAATAAAATAAAACAAGCAAAGAAAAAAATGCTTAGCAAACTGTTTTGATTTCTTACAAGAAACTGTGAGGGGTATGTAAATTACAAATGGCTCCCAGAATAGCAAGAAAAACCTAAAACCTAAAAGAAAAGAAAAGAAAAGAAAAGAAAAGAAAAGAAAAGACAATAAAAGAAAAGAAAATATATTATTTTTCAGATCATTTCCTCGTCAGCTTGTACATTTTGTTTTTCATATCCAGTTGCTTGTTATGTTTTTTCCTTCCGTTTTG
>NW_024668446.1:0-279 GCF_008729295.1 Plectropomus leopardus | reverse complement strand
TAAAGATCTGTTTACCCCTTTTGTATTGCAGTGTGCAAGGCAGAAATGTAAAAACCAAGATAACCAAGCCCAGCACTCTCAGCATGACTAGATGCCACAAGAGATAACTAGGGAAATTGGTTTTTTTTTAATTTGGGTAAAATGACTCTTAAGTAAAAGCTCACAAGCTGTTGGCAACAACATGTACATAAATATTAAAAGTAAAAGTACTCATTATGTAGATGAGCTCTTAAGCATAAGAAGTGTTTGACAGTAATGAAAGAAATGTTATATTTTAGA
>NW_024668445.1:0-500 GCF_008729295.1 Plectropomus leopardus | reverse complement strand
GTGGTACCGCCTCATTAAAGGTATGTATTTCTGCATATTTACAGAGTAAAGGATAAGGTCGACAGGTTAACCTTACGGTGGGCATTTCACCATGAGCAGAGCAAGTGCTGATGCTCGGCATAATGTTTGTAATTTAGGCGTCCACTCTGACCAATCCCTGCCTCTTAAAAAATCATGTCAGCCATCTTGTGTACAATGTTTTTTTAGTTCTACAATTCACTAACATTGCTTTACTGCGATGCATTTTTTTTCTCTTACTGACATTCATTGTCCAGAATATGGCAATGCAAAAAGTTATTTTGTAAGTAAGTAACAACAACACACACAATGTTTAACCTTTTTGAAATCTGAGCCAGTAGGCTTGATGTCTTTCAAAAACAAGAAAAGAAGGCAATGAGCAATAAAAGAATAAATGACCCATAAATGATCAAGAAAAGAGTCAAAAGTACAAAAAAACCCAAATTTGGAAAAAAAAAACAAAAAACCAAACAACCCCCCCC
>NW_024668444.1:0-1135 GCF_008729295.1 Plectropomus leopardus | reverse complement strand
TCACCACGACAGTCGATCTCCCACTCCATCCTTCCCTCACTCGTGAACAAGACCCCGAGGTACTTAAACTTCTCCACTTGGGGCAGGATTTCGTCCCCGATCCGGAGGGGCACTCCACCCTTTTCCGGCTGAGAACCATGGCCTCGGATTTGGAGGTGCTGATTCTCATCCCAGCTGCTTCACACTCGGCTGCGAACCGATCCAGTGAGAGCTGAAGGTCATGGCCTGATGAAGCCAACAGGACCACATCATCTGCAAAGAGCAGAGACCCAATCCTGAGGTCACCAAACCGGACCCCCTCAACACCCTGGCTGCACCTAGAAATTCTGTCCATAAAAGTTATGAACAGAATTGGTGACAAAGGGCAGCCCTGGCGGAATCCAACCCTCACCGGATACGAGCAATTCGGACCAAGCCCTGGCACCGGTCATATAGGGAACAGACGGCCCGTATCAGGTGGTCCGAAACCCCATATTCCTGGAGAACCCCCCACAGGACTCTCCAAGGGACACAGTTGAATGCCCTCTCCAAGTCCACAAAGCACATGTGGACTGGTTGGGCAAACTCCCATGCACCCTCAAGGACCCTGCCAAGGGTCCAGAGCTGGTCCACAGTGTCACGAACGGGGTGCAAACCGCATTGCTCCTCCTGAATCTGGGGTTCGACTATCCGGCGGACCCTCCTCTCTAGTACCCCCGAATAGACCTTACCAGAGAAGGCTGAGGAGTGTGATCCCCCTGTAGTTGGAACACACCCTCCGGTCCCCCTTCTTAAAAAGAGAGACCACCACCCCAGTCTGCCAGTCCAAGGGCACTGCCCCTGATGTCCACACAATGTTGCAGAGGCGTGTCAGCCACGACAGCCCCACAACATCCAGGGCCTTGAGGAATTTTGGGTGGACCTCGTCCACCCCCGGGGCCCTCCCACTGAGAAGCTTTTTGACCACCTCGGCAACCTCAGCCCCAGAGATAGAGGAGCCCTCCCCCGAGTCCCCAGGCCCTGCTTCCTCACCGGAAGGCATGTCGGTGGGATTGAGGAGGTCTTCAAAGTATGCCTTCCACCGATTCACAACGTCCCAAGTCGAGGTCAGCAGCGCCCCGTCCCCACCATTCACAGTATTGACAGAGCACTGCTT
>NW_024668443.1:0-661 GCF_008729295.1 Plectropomus leopardus | reverse complement strand
GTTGAGTCCAAGTGGGCATTTGGAGCCAAATTTGAGGAAATATCCTCAAGGCGTTCATAAGATATTGCATCTAAGAGAATGGGATGCACAACCTGAAAACAGTATGCCTCCAGAAACAGCTGTGGAGTGAAGGCTTTATAAACACCTGCGCATAGGCTGACTGCATATAGCACTTACAAGACCGCACTTGCCTGAATTTGCAGAACATGTGGATTCAAAAGTAATGTAAAGTTTCTCTTCACAATGGAATTTGATAGCAATACTATAATACAAAATACTCTATTATATAGTATTGCATGATACCTGAATTGTTTCTACCATGCTAAATTGTCTTTTCCTCAGGCGGGAAAACTTACGACAAGGACCATGTGGTGATGATGCCAGAGAATGAGGAGAGGCCAAGCCAACAGTGGGAGATAGAGGTGCTCTAACCTGCTATTAAAACCTCAGGTTTCTCTACGCTATGTTTTCCTCAGCAGCGCATCAACAGTGTCTCTCTTGACAACTCCAGAACATCCCATAAATATTCTTGAAACCACTGCCACTGTTTTTTCTGACTCTATGATCCATAGATAGTAGTACAAACATTGCAACAGTAAGAATGCAGTTAAGCTCTAAAAGGCTGCACCGGACAGTTTAGTGCTTTGCAGAGTTTTGTGTT
>NW_024668442.1:0-417 GCF_008729295.1 Plectropomus leopardus | reverse complement strand
ACTTAAAGATGATATTTTTTCCTTTGGATGTGAAGTTTCTGGACTTTTGTGGTGCTGCTGCAGAGAACTGAAGCTGATGACCTGACGAAGGACTTCTAATAGGTAGGTTTATTCATTCCCCGTCCCCCTTCCTCTGCTTAAATACTGTCTGTCATTGAGTAAGCAGAGTTAACAGTGTTGGTTTTGGCTCAGTTGAGTGCTGCAGACCATGAAAATAAATATATTAACCCCTTGAAATCTGGATTGACATCAGTTTTTTGGGCAGCATTCAGACACCTTTTGCAAGCATTTAAACCTGAGAAAATTGGTATGATTTTAAGTTACAAGAAGAATGTGCCAAAAAAGAGAGTGAAAAAAAATCAAGGAAAAGTGTAAAAAGAAATATGTTACAGAATTTTTTTAGATATTACTTTAGAA
>NW_024668441.1:0-364 GCF_008729295.1 Plectropomus leopardus | reverse complement strand
AAATTAGGGTTAAAGCTCAAGAAGGTTGCAGGAAAACATGAAATTACTACTAATACTACCCATAGGCTAGAGTAGAACTACCACTATTTAACAAACATTATTCATGATTATCATTATAAATCTATAAAAAACCGAAATACTCACAAAACCAAGACAGCAGAGTATAGGCTAATTATACAGGATTTCAGGATAAAAAATACATACATTATACATCATTCAATGTATAAACATTGATTGGTGGATAGAGTACTTTATCAATCCTTTATTAATTTAAGGAAATTGCAGTATTATAGTAATCGTATCAAATAAAACACAACGATAAAGAGAAAGGTATGAAAAAATACAATGAAAAGCCAAATCACAT
>NW_024668440.1:0-220 GCF_008729295.1 Plectropomus leopardus | reverse complement strand
GCAAGGAGAGCCTGGGGACAGGGTACGGTGAACACACAGCAATTTTACATTACTGATGTCATGATGAAAAATCCAGATTTCACGCAATATATATACAGTAAATACTAGATAGCACTGATAGCACATACCTCTGCTGTGTCTGCACAATCCTTATCATACTAATCACCATTTTAAAATTCTGGATCAAGATCTGTATCATATAGTAAGAGACAGTTACACT
>NW_024668439.1:0-487 GCF_008729295.1 Plectropomus leopardus | reverse complement strand
GCTCTTTGTTGCATGTCCTTCCCTTTTCCCCCATTCACTGATAGCGGTCCTACCAAATAACGAAAAAATGCACCCAAAAAAAGTTTAAAAAAGGAAAATAGAATAGTAAGTTCTAATTTTCATTCACAATCAGCTCACTTTTATATTGAATGAAATAGTAAAAATGAACCATTCCCTATTTTTCTGGGGACCCCCTGGAACTCCCTCAACGACCCCTGGGGGTCCGTGAACCCCTGGTTGAGAACCACTGTTCTAGATGACACCCAGAGCAATGTTCTGGGTATACGGGTACATATTTTGTTTCAGAGCTAAGAACACTACACTAAAATAAAGATAAAAAACCCCAAACAAAACTGGGTGTTCACAAATTCAGGCTCCCATTATACTTGATGACATCACAAGTTTGAGACTTATTTTTGTGGCTTCTGGCTAAAAGAGAGAATAGCTCATGTTCACAACTATTGACTGAACTTTCCTGAAATAACAA
>NW_024668438.1:0-545 GCF_008729295.1 Plectropomus leopardus | reverse complement strand
TTTCGCGCTGTGTCTCAGGTAATATTAGCGCCACTCGGTTCGTCCCCGGCCTCCCTCCCCTCCTCCCATCTGTCTGTTTCAACCGCACAGCTCATTAGAGCCAACCCAGAGACAAAAGCCGCGGTGATTAGGTTAAAGGTATTAATAGTGGGTTTCTAGGTGCGGGGCTTTAGTACTTAAAGCTGGTGTCACTGTGGGATAAGGAGGAGGGAGGAAGAGGGGGGCCAAGCTGCTCAGCTGGAAGTCAAAGATCGTTTATTAAGACAACGAGCTACTCGTTCGCAAAAATAAAAATAAAAAATCGATGTGCAAAGAAAAATAAACTTATTAGTTCTATGACCACTGTACGCCAGTCAAAAATGTTTGTTCCCTTTGTTTTTGAATTTTGAGTACATTTCAGTCGTCTAAAATGAAAATGATTAGCACTCAATCGCAGTTAAGCCGAATTAAAATGGCTGAATTAAGGGGCTGTTCATTATTTATGTGAGGGACTAGTGAAAAACCAGGGAGGCACTTTAGATAATTTTTTTAAGCACTGGGAAAGG
>NW_024668437.1:0-509 GCF_008729295.1 Plectropomus leopardus | reverse complement strand
TTAGAGAATTATTACTTTGTTGTAATGCTGGCTTCTCCTTAACCATCGCCATCAATCCCCCAGCTATAAGCAATGAGCCATTTGCCATTATGCAGCTTGTTAGCAATGTCCAGGCTGTGTAATTACCTGTGTCAACGGCAATGATTGTCTTTAGTGACAGAATATTCATCACTTTATAATTGTAGAGGTTGAAAGAAAGCTTTTTGGCTCTTCTAACAGAGCCGAGAAGTGATAAAGTGTCACGCTCGTCACTCTTCCAGACTGGATCAAGTGTTTGTGTTTGTCCGAAGTCCTGCAAGCCACAGTCCTGATTAAACAAGAAAAATACTTCCTGTTCATTCTAGGAGTAAATTTAAAATGCATTACGCATTGTTTGATAACAAAACATAATACAAGTTGACTAAAAAAAATCTGTACACAGCAAGTACAAACTTTTTTTTTTTTTTTTTAATGTGGTAAGGGTAAAAGTCTCGAAAATTATGATTTAAATACCACAAAGAAGTATTTCC
>NW_024668436.1:0-252 GCF_008729295.1 Plectropomus leopardus | reverse complement strand
ACTATAAGTGTTGGCCTTAAATTTTTCCCATTGGCTTTGCTGACAAGTGCTGCCTGGAAATATGCCAAAAGAAGGCATTCCTGCATGACGAAAAGATGCAAGCAACAGAATTAATCATACTCTATATATACATTTTTTTTTTACCAAAAACAATATATATTCTGATGTAAACCTTTTGTGACCACCAATGTCTCAGTGACTTACTTTAATTAAATTACATATTTTTCCCCAGTTATTTTGTAATTTAATTCC
>NW_024668435.1:0-272 GCF_008729295.1 Plectropomus leopardus | reverse complement strand
TTGTTTGTGGTGGCCTGCCACAAGGTCAGCATTTGCCGCCACATAATTGATTTTCCATTTTAGAAGCTACACCATTCATTAGCGTGGTGAAAACTATTCAGTGATTCAGAGCACCACACCTTCAGAGCGCAGAGAGTACTCTGGGTACAGACAGAGCAGCAGGCACAGGCGAAAATGAAATGCAACCATTAATCAATTAATATAGAAGTAAAACGCTCTGTTTTATTAAACAACATAATTTCATTTTAGTGTTGTTTACTGTTTTTCTAACC
>NW_024668434.1:0-690 GCF_008729295.1 Plectropomus leopardus | reverse complement strand
ATTAGGATCTGTTAATGTACTGTGACATTATACAACATATAAAAAAAAGTACTTTGAATGCTAGGATCCAGGAGAGGTTATGCAGAGACACTGACACGGGGTCAGCTCTGCATTAGCCGCTCAACTAACTGCAGAGGACAATAAGCATTCTTGAGGAAAGGATGTCAGAGAGGCGACAACAGCGTAGCTGATGACCTCACCTCCGTCACATGACAGGGAGTTGTGATTCAGCGATGTCATGTGAGGGTCAAAGGTTGTCGAGATATCTAGGCCACTGGGTATGAGGCTTGGCAGCACTTCAGGCTGCCAGCAGTGACTCTCTGAACATATCGGATTAATTTTGCGGCAGATTATTTTAAAAAAAACCCTCTGTTGTTTCTGTACTTACTGTTTTATTTTCGAGATATTTTTTTTCAGTTGAACTTCTTTCAAAAACATGGAATTGGGCGATATGCAACTTAACAAGAAATGGCCCAAAATAAGCAAGAGGTTAGTAAAAAGGTACAAGAAAATTCCCTGAAGATAAGCAAAAAATAATAATAAAGACAGACAGAGAGAAAAGTAAAAAATAAACAAGAAACAAGAAAATGACCTCAAGGAAGTGCTAAAAAATATACCAGTATTTATCTGACACATAATTTTAAATATATAATTAAGAAAGTATTAATATAGTTTTCTCAACATTTTTTT
>NW_024668433.1:0-1231 GCF_008729295.1 Plectropomus leopardus | reverse complement strand
CATATTTTGATGTTTTTTCGCATTTTTTTTGCAATTGTCTTTGCTATTACGTGTCTCGGCATGCTATTTCAAGTGGTTTTCATGTGTTTTTTGGACATGTCAAATTTTGACATTTTTCGACTTAGTATAGCCTTGGTGTTTTTGGTGGTTTTTCGACATAGTTTTGCCTTAGTGTTTTTTGGCGTTTTTTTTCAACATGTCATATTTTGGTGTTTTTGGCAGTTTTTGCGATTCTCTTTGCTTCTAAATGTTTCTGCACGCTATTTTAAGTAGTTTTCACATGTTTTTTGGACATGTTAAATTTCGACATTTTTTGCCATAGTATAGCCTTGGTGTTTTTGGCGTTTTTTTCGACAAGTCATATTTTGATGTTTTTGGCAAGTTTTTTGCAATTCTCTTTAGCGTCGACACGTCATGGCATTTTAAGTGGTTTCCCGGTGTATTTATGACATGTTAAATTTCCAAGTTTTTCGCCATAATATAGCCTTGGCGTTTTTTGCGTTTTTGTCAAAATGTCATATTTTGATGTTTTTGGTAGTTTTTGCGATTCTCTTTGCTCCTAAATGTTTCTGCACGCTATTTTAAGTGGTTTTCATGTGTTTTTTGGACATGTCAAATTTTGACATTTTTGGCCAAAGTATAGCCTTGGTGTTTTTGGTGTTTTCTTAGACATGACATATTTTGGTGTTTTTGGCAGTTTTTGCAATTGTCTTTGCTATTACGTGTCTCGGCATGCTATTTCAAGTGGTTTCCAGGTGTTTTTTGGACATGTTAAATTTCGACATTTTCCGCCATAGTATCGCCTTGGTGTTTTTTTGGTGTTTTTTTCGACATCGTATAGCCTCAGTGTTTTTTGGCGTTTTTTTTCAACATGTCATATTTTGGTGTTTTTGGCAGTTTTTGCGATTCTCTTTGCTTCTAAATGTTTCTGCACGCTATTTTAAGTGGTTTTCAGGTGTTTTTTGGACATGTCAAATTTCGACATTTTTCGCCATAGTATAGCCTTGGTGTTTTTGGCATGTCATATTTTGATGTTTTCGGCGTTTTTTTTGCAATTGTCTTTGCTATGACGTGTCTCGGCACGCTATTTCAAGTGGTTTTCAGGTGTATTTACGACATGTTAAATTTTGACATTTTTGGCCATAGTATAGCCTTGGTGTTTTTTTGGTGTTTTTTTCGACATCGTATAGCCTCAGTGTTTTTTGGCGTTTTTTTTCAACATGTCATATTT
>NW_024668432.1:0-380 GCF_008729295.1 Plectropomus leopardus | reverse complement strand
TTTCCGTGACTTTTCAAGGACCCATAATAAAAAAATTCTTTCCACACTTGCCTAGCGTTTTTCAAACATAACAGCTTCAAACCCTATTCAAACATTTTTTTCAGCTAGCTGGTATATACCGAGGGAGAGAAGATGAAAATGGAGAAATGTAAGTGATGGTAAACAAAATGCCACAAATCGACCCATGTTTGAGGTACGTTATGTCAACAGCCTCAGAAAACAAATCTGCTATTATGTTACATTATGTTTAAGGTTATCCGCAGAAGATTACTGTAACAATTTCATTCCACACTACAAATTCCATGACATTTCCAGGTTTTCCATGACAGTGGGAACCCTGTACTTAAATACTTAGCTAACATTTCCAATGTAGGACTTCT
>NW_024668431.1:0-602 GCF_008729295.1 Plectropomus leopardus | reverse complement strand
CATTTTCATAATTTTCAGTCGTAGTCCTCAGCTCGATCTCCAGCTGCCCCACTTTGGCCTGAAGAGTCTTGTTTTCATTGTGCAGCATTGAGGACAGTTGGAGGAAAACAGCGCTGATCTTTCTCGTTGCCTCTTGTGCCAACGCAACCACAATGCTGTCAAAATCTGCCTGTAAGGTTTAAAATACAGCAGTCAGCACAAAATAACTGTTAGATGAATGTGTCACATGCGAGATCATTCATGTTATAGGAATAGAAATGTTATTTTAAGTTATTTTTTATATTATACAATTCGTATTTTTGTAATATTATATCCGTTTTAGCACTCAAATGACTTTTAGGGCCATTTTTCTCCTGCTTCGGACTCTCGAGCTGCTATTTAAATACAGCCATTTTAATTTGTTTGCCTCTTCCCCTACCCAAAAATAAAAAACAGAAGCGCGCCCCAGTGCTTTAAGAAATATTTGACAATCCTCCCGCTCATAGGTAACGAACAGTCCCTTACATTTGACCTCTGTTTTTGGCTGTCAGTCCATTTCGCTCTCTAGAAGGCTACAAACCCTGTTGTTTACCAGTCGCCATTGAGACAAAACAAAAGCTTTA
>NW_024668430.1:0-540 GCF_008729295.1 Plectropomus leopardus | reverse complement strand
GTCTAAGTATGTGTGTGGGAACCTTTTCTATCGTTTAGAGTCACTGAACCGTTTCCATTCAGGGACTCTTGGAACGTGGTGCTATACAGCAAACCAGCCCACCTCTTTCACCCGTTTTGATCAGTACTATTGTAATCAAGGATGTGTCATCAACAAAGGCCGTTGCACAATGCACCACAGAGATAAACAGTAGTAGCAAGATGGCGGATCACATTGATTGAACTACAAACTTTTGTCCTGTTGTTAAAATATTTGCTTTTATATCAAAACAAGCATGGACCAACTATTAATGAGACCACTCCATGCTCTGTGTTCAAATTATTTTTTACTTAATGGCTATATTGTTGCCTTCTCCATCCTCCTTTTCCAACCTGTTGTGGTTTGCACTTCAGGTCAAGGCAAACCTGGTATCTTTTGGTTTTCAGCCGGGAGCCAACTTTGAGGATACGAAGTGGTTAGTTTTTTGTTTAATGCTCCAAATGGTTCTAAAGTAGGTGTGGGAACTAGGCTTGGGCAGTATACATTTTTTCTTACCTTCAT
>NW_024668429.1:0-274 GCF_008729295.1 Plectropomus leopardus | reverse complement strand
TGAGCTGTAGTTAGAATTTTAATTCTAAATATTTAGATATCCAAAGGTTGGCATTGTAGCTTTCAGCAAACCAAGGATATGTTGAATTTAAATGTTTCATATGTAGTGGATATGTTTGTTTGTTCGTTTCTTTTTTCAATTTTTATGTAGTGACTATGCTAAAGATAACAAGTGGTTAGATATAGATATAAGCACCAAAATGTTTTGGCTTAAAATAGGGTTAGGGGTTAGGGGGTCGTTGCCACAAACACTGAAAATTTGTTGTTAAAAAAAA
>NW_024668428.1:0-561 GCF_008729295.1 Plectropomus leopardus | reverse complement strand
GAAGATCAATCACTTGAATTAGTCAGGATTTTAGACACCTAACCTTTAGATCCATGACAAATAATTACCCTTTTTGTGCTACTTACATTCATCAGGTGTCAGGCAGGTGAGTGTGTGGCAGCAGGGGAAGGACAGTCCTCCAGGCTCCAGATGGCTGGAAAGCAACGGCATGACGCCACATTGACATTCAGGCTGGGTCGGTTATAAACCAGGCTGGTGAGGGAAATTTGAAGCAGGTGGATGAGACAGTCAGGTGAGTGGGACAGGTGGAAGAGTCTGAGGACATCTGGTGGATAGATGGAGGTCATGCAGGAGCTGATGGGAGGACAGACAGGCAAAGGCTGTAGGACAAATCTCATATATATATTCTAATGCACTGCTGGTTTTTTTTAGATTTTATTTGTCCCTGTTGGGGAACTGGTTTGCAGCATATCACAAAGGCATTTAAGCACATGATGACAAAATCACCAAGACCATACACAAGACTGTCTCACATACCAAAAAGCCAACCTAGACCTGCGCAGAAACAACAGACACACTCATTCAAATGAAATACTAGGA
>NW_024668427.1:0-502 GCF_008729295.1 Plectropomus leopardus | reverse complement strand
TTTTATAAGCGTAAATCAAAATTCAATTAAGTAGAATATTGTTTGCCACATAGCAAGTAGTAGTGTTAATTTTAGATTTGGGGTTAATTTTTTTTATCATCATTTAAGATCAAGATTAAGAAAAGCCAAAAGTGGGATTGCTTGCCTGTTTGCAGTATGTTATTTTGCATGTTATTTTGGTGTTTATGCTGCACCTTTCTGCTTCTAGATGGAAATCTCACAGTGCTGTTCTCATAGAATAGGGATGAAGATTCTCTAAGATTTAGTCGTACCATTAAGTCGTGCCATTAACCCATTGAAGTTTTTCGACTGTTAATTTTGCTATGAAGTGATGTTTGAAGTGGTTCCCTGATTTTTTTGTTACTGCACATGCATGTGCAAAAGCGGTGACGCAATACACATTTCTGTAATTGATTCCAGACTACTCAACTGAAGTAAGGGTGGTAGTAAAGCATAAAAAAAGTAGCAATGAGCCAATTAATGCAATGCAGAACAAGACAGC
>NW_024668426.1:0-488 GCF_008729295.1 Plectropomus leopardus | reverse complement strand
TTTAGGCGGAATAACTCTGACAGTTTGAAGGAAAATTTTCTGCCTTATTATGTTATGTTGCCTGTAGTGGCCGGCAAACGGGGAATTTGTGGTGTGGTATTAAACCTGTCTCCATTTATTGGTAAGATGGTGGATTTATTCCAGTTTATTGTGTAATCAGAGATGTTGGGAGTATTTATTGACAGTTTTGATGAGGTCTTTGATTGATCTGTCTGGATTTTGTAGGAATAGGAGTATGTCGTCTGCATATAAGCTAATTTTATGTATTACTGTATTAGTACAGATAACCTGAGATATTGGGGCTTGTCTTATTGCTGCTGCTAATGGTTCGGATAAAAAGTGCAAATGGTGAAGGTGAAAGCGGACACCCTTGTCTGGTGCCTCCATGGAGTGTGAAGTTTTGCGAGATGAGATTGTTAGTAATGATTGATGCCTTTGGTTTATTATTAAATGTTTCAATCCAATGTATAAATCACTGCCCGAAACCA
>NW_024668425.1:0-233 GCF_008729295.1 Plectropomus leopardus | reverse complement strand
ATTGGGGAGTTTAGTCCCTTGCAGTTCCAGCTAATAAACTTAACCGCATTTCCATCAGGGTGTTGAGCTAATCTGGGTCGGACCATTTAGAACCAATAAGGAACAAGGAGGGTAACAGTGGCATTGGCAGGAAGACTGACCTCACAATAGATTTGGAAACTGCAGCAACTGACATTACAACCAACAGATACTTAAAAAACATGTAGAAAAAGTACAAAAAATACACAGAACCC
>NW_024668424.1:0-577 GCF_008729295.1 Plectropomus leopardus | reverse complement strand
ATCCGCAGGGCCTGCATCAGCCTGGTGGAGTGGAAGTATCCTTTAGCCCCGAGACAGAGGTTTTGGTTAAATGGATGTATGACAGATGCTGGGGTGTCTCCATGGATTATGTGTTTGTATAGATATAAAGTTCTTTGTAGCTTATTAGGTGGATGGTGGGGGATTGATAAATTATTGTTTCATTAAATTAACTCAATCTGATGGTGAAATAATTGACCGTAACTCAACTGTTAAAATGGGAACGGCCTTCAGGCTTCAAGTGCTGGACTTTGCAGGGTAACGTTGATATTTTTTTTACCTGGATCCTGGTACATTGTCCAAGTAACTAATAGACATAATATTTTTTTTTAAATTGGTCCAGTATTGTGCAAGAATGCTTCTGCTTGCAGCCATGATACAGGCTGCAATGTAACCACTTGGAGCATGTACGCGCTGTCAATTTACATCCATTAAAAGTCCTTGTTTTTGTTACTGACAGGCTCAGATTTTTATCATAAGTATTTGTCAATATTATGGGAAGGATCGCTACAGAGATAGACCTTTTTTGTTAAACAGTAAGATTCTTTTTGTTTAACCA
>NW_024668423.1:0-471 GCF_008729295.1 Plectropomus leopardus | reverse complement strand
GAGAGCAGCGCATGTAGATGCAGCAGATAGTAGCTCTTCAAATCCTTGCTGCTTTTTTTCTATATTTTTCTATTTTATCGACACCATGGCCCCTTACGATGAGATACGACTTTTCTACGATAAAGACGCACTTATCGACATTGGGAAAAGTTGTGTGGGTTTTGGACTGACTGTAACAGACAGTGAGAGGATCACCACCAACAGCATATGTTGAACCGCCAGTCAGACCAGAGGGGAGAAACAAAACCAAAAGCACCGGACGATGAGGGAGGAGAGCTGGCATTAAGGCGAGGCTGGCCGGACCTGGACAGAGAGCTTTTTCTCTACTAAGCCTTCTGGTTAATGTCCGGTCGCAGGAGAATAAAGTGGGATGCAACTGAGTCTCACTCAGCACTTACCAGTGTCTTCTCACGGCGGCAGGCCAAGGCTCATGGCTGTTGACACACTGTGAGCGGCCCCCCTGACAAACAT
>NW_024668422.1:0-2149 GCF_008729295.1 Plectropomus leopardus | reverse complement strand
TTTTTGTGCATGCCTTGCCCCTCAAAAAGTGCTATCTGTTTTATGGCAAATAGTGTGTTGCCATGGCAGCGTGTGATGAAATCACAGAAGCATTTTTTCGGTGTATCATGAAAGTCTTTGCTGTATTATGACTGAATATTAGGTCACTGGAGTTAACCTGCTCTCGAGGAAACATCAAAGTGTAAAAAAACTTCTTGTGACCACTAAGTGGCGCTATGACTTTGATTCAAAATTCCACTGCAGATGTCGTCAGGCCTGGACTCTCATCAAATGTGTGAAATTTTGTTAAGATCTGACCATCTGGGGTCAAGTTATGACAGTTTTTGATGTCATGTTGCAACATTGCAATTCGCCATGGCGCAGCAGGAACGCCATTCAACGAAAAAAGGGACAATATTCATTTTACAACATCACCAACATCTTTATGATTTTTTGACACAATTTTGAGAGCAATCAAGTCAACCTGCTTGGAGCTTGACCTCTTACTGTAAAACTTTGTCTTTTCTGTGCCAATAGATGGTGCTCTCATTACTGATTGAAATTTTCATGTAGATGTGTTCAAGGCGGGACTGTCATCAAGCACATTAAGTGTGATGCAGATTGGATCATGTACAACTGAGTTAAAAACTACTTCCTGTTATGTGGCGAATCATGTAACTTCTGAGCCTGATAACTTCCACATCATTAATCAAAAATAAAAACTGGTCGCAATCCAGGGTCAACCACATCTGAAGGTGGGAATTACAAGTTTTGAAGTCAATCCGTTGAAATCTGTAGGACAAGATGCTTAAATTCCAACACCATGAAATAGCAAAAAATGACATTTCAATTCAAAATGGCGGACTTCCTGTTGGGTTTAGAGTATGGCTCCAAGAGGCTTTTTTGTCCATCCTGACATGTTCTATGTACCTCTAAATTTTCATCCCTCTACATGAAATGGTTTGCCGGGGCTGGCATTTAGGGGGCGCTACTGAGCTCATATTTTGACACCTATACACGGCCACCACCTATAAAATACAAAGATTTTCACCAGTCTACAGTTCCCTGATGATCACAATAAGTCTCTAAATGTTTTTCTTGTTGCTACTTAAATATAATGCCGCTGAGAGAAAGTCAGCATGTTCATAGTCCTCACGTCCTGTACCCTGGAACCTCAGAGCAGGAAGATGAGGCCATTGTTTTTTAACATAACAGTATGAACTTCAATGTTGCTTACTGTATAAAAACTCTGACTGATTATACCACTGTCCACTGTTCTGCAACGCTCTCTGTCACAATGTCCTTGAGTGCTTAGAGTAGTTTAATGTAGCGGATATTAATAACTACCTTAAAATTTGGACTTTTGCACTCGTTAAAGTAAAAGGGGCACCACTCTCCATTCAGGAAAAAATAATTCTTTAATTATGACAGTGTTATAACATGTCATCATTTTAATCAATCTCACAATCTGTACCGTTTACCCTGTATACATTGATCTTGTTTCTCTCATGAAATAATATCCATAGACAATGACTTGGCGATAACTGAAGCCTTTTATTTAATTTATTTAAAGTGATAATAAAACAGAATAAGAAATATGGCATATAAATGAGGTTAAACAAGGGAAAGGGAACAAGGTAATGTAACCTGTATTCAGGTGAGGTAAATGATTAATTACAGACAATAGTGGGGAGAGATGTGTGACCGTATGGAGCGGGGATGCTCGCGGAATAGTAAATTAATATTTAGCAATTTAGTTAGAACATCGCTATACGACATCAACGCTGATCGTTAGAAGATGTTATTTTGCCTACTTTTGTCGACTTGAACAGACTTCTCCAGGGAGGTCCAGATCGTCGCATTGCTCCAGTAGAGGGCTGGGATGGGCAGGGATGATGGAGTCGGTGTGCGGCGGACTTTAACTGGTAAAAGTCTTTAAACAAGGTCTTTAAGGGCAGTTGGCGGATGCTGACAATTTTGTACAGCAGATGTTGCCTTCAGATCCGTGGCAGAGTTGACGGCGGATCGCGGAATGTCCTTTTTCAATTAAACACGCAGAAGTAATCAAAAGTAGTCCCGTTGGACTGACTGAGTTACTTCAGACTATTGTAATAATTGCTGGTAGTTAAAGATTTAAGATAGCATAAAGCTGCCACCACCTTTGTAAATC
>NW_024668421.1:0-448 GCF_008729295.1 Plectropomus leopardus | reverse complement strand
TCACACACAGGCACCCACTGGAAATACTCCGTGTAGTTTAGGTGCGGTTTGGTGCCTGGTAGAGCGTGCAGGAGACAGGACGTGATGCATACAGTATGCTGTGGAGATTGCAGCGGTTTGTTTACGAAGCTGGTTCATAATTTGGTCTTAAGGAAATGAATCTCTTGCCTTCCCTTGGATTTGGCTGATGATTTTGGAGTTGGTCCTCACCGACAGAACTTCCAGAATCTCGTCTTCTGTCCAGATCGTCATTTTCGGTGTCGTCTTTGTCTAAATGACCCTTCTTCTTCACTCTCCAATATTTGCGATTTTTTAAAAATGTATTTATTTTTTAAAATTCTCTGATTATTGAATTATGACGAGGTCCAAACAGATAATCTCAACAGGGCTTGGTTGCCTTAGTTCTTCAAGCCGTCTGCAATTCACAGATAAATCAGGAGACACTACT
>NW_024668420.1:0-284 GCF_008729295.1 Plectropomus leopardus | reverse complement strand
GAGAGAAAAAGCTGAATCTGTCCTTAATTAAGTCTAGTGACTGAGGCACTCTGCCTAAAAAAATACAGGTTGACAAAAAACTTACTAAAACTATACTTTCTTCAAATGATCTGACCGATACAAAATGAAAATAGCAGTGTTTTAGCACATTTACCACACGGCTCACTAGCATTGCCTGTCTATGCTTTCACTTCTTGTTTTAAAATTACTTTTGACATCGTGCTGTTTCACCAATATTTTTGATTTTACTTTAAAGTATGTTGGACTGTTGGCCTAATGGTGAA
>NW_024668419.1:0-302 GCF_008729295.1 Plectropomus leopardus | reverse complement strand
ACCCGGCTACACAGATTCAATAAAACACATTAAAGCTTGATGAAGAGCTAGCTGGTTTCATTTTTGCAAAAAAGAAACACCTTGGATTCTCATCTGTGATTCTAGATTTCGGGGGCCTGAGGCAGTCGAGGCCCTCTCCTAATTAACGGTATCAAGGTGTCATACAGTAGCTACAGGCACCCCAGAGGGAGGTTAAAGGATGTTTCCAGATGTCAATGTGCCAATATGAGTGGCCATCCGGAGCCCCTTTGCCCTACTACATTTGCCTGGTTTGCCTCTCAAAATTAAAATGAAAATTAATG
>NW_024668418.1:0-247 GCF_008729295.1 Plectropomus leopardus | reverse complement strand
ATTATCTCAATACAGCATCTCTGTGTCAGTTTAATAGAAAAAGGAGCATTTTTGTCAGTCGTGAAAATTATACTGTCTGGGTTTCTAATTTCCCTGGCATACTGTAACACCGTGATACTGCCCGAGCCTACTTTCACACTTTTTTTTTTTAATTTAATTTTTCATATCATTAACAGGTTCATTTTGAAACATTATGAAGTCTCAATGTGATTCTTAAAAACAGCCTCACATACGGAAAACTTTGCTC
>NW_024668417.1:0-408 GCF_008729295.1 Plectropomus leopardus | reverse complement strand
ACTGCCACTAAGAGGAGTTTCAGCTTCACCTTCATTCATAATGCTACAGTGTAGATTTTTTTATTTGTACAATACAGTATTTTTTGTGAGGAACTTGTGGCATTATGACTGAAGTGTTGCTTTGGTTCTTACTGTAACACTTCTCAGTAAAGTGGTCAGGGTTCATATGCAGGAGTGGAAAGTTTGGGGAAATGAGCTGCAAGATAATAATATTCACAATAGATAACAGGGCTGGCACAATATCAGGTTTTCAATACACAGCTGTTGTGGCCAAAATAATTCACAATAACAATGTTATTGCATTATCTAAAGGAAATCTGAATATAAAAGTAATGTAAAAAAAAATCATCTTCAAAAAATGTATTCTATTTTTGGCAGAAAAATTACATTAAAAATATGAGTGCAGAG
>NW_024668416.1:0-201 GCF_008729295.1 Plectropomus leopardus | reverse complement strand
AAAGCAACATATCCACTGATAAAGTCCATCTGTCACAGCAAAATTACTGATATCAGTCCTTACTCAAAGCCCATGCTGATAAATACATTTGGTTAATATACAGAACATAAACTAGAACTGATGAGACCAGGCATACTGGCTTCAAACTGAAGCATGAAGACTTATTTTTTTCACTTATTGTGACCACAAACTCTGGTAGAA
>NW_024668415.1:0-310 GCF_008729295.1 Plectropomus leopardus | reverse complement strand
TTTAAATGCAACTTAATTTTATACAAAATATGTAGCAGGGGGTCCCTGTTCCGTCTATCTTTTAGCTAAGGGGTCCTTGCTCTGAAAAATGTTGAAGATCCCTGATATAATGGACTAAAAAGCAACAGATTGTATTATTCTAGAAGGCTTGAAAAAGGTTTAATTTTGTATTCCCAACATTATTCATTTAATAAAATATCAATACTTGCCATCCTTTTATCGATACAATACTGCCACACAAAACATTGCCATTTTATATTTTCCCCTCACCTCTAGTTTTAAAGAGTTCCTGGTTCCCTGCAACTGAGTA
>NW_024668414.1:0-449 GCF_008729295.1 Plectropomus leopardus | reverse complement strand
CTTGTGCAGCCAAAAACTTCCAAAGGCCACACAATTACTTATTACTACTACTTATTATTATTATTAAGTCCACCTGTGCTCAAGCTAAGTGTCACTTGATCTCAGTATTAGATGCATCGGCTCTGAAAGGCTCCAGTCTTCAACACCACAAAGCAAGATTTACTACCAGGCAAGTGGCATCATGAAGAACAAGGAGCTCTGCAAAAACAGTCAAGGATGAAGTTCTGGACAAGCAGAGATCAAGGTAGGCTTTTGAAAAAAATATCTAAAACTTTGAATATCCCAGTGAGCACTATCAAATCCATTATAACAGAGTGGTAAAAAAATTCGGCACCAAAACAAACCAGCTGTGAGAGGGCTGCCCTATTATGAGGCACACTCATGATTGACCTTGTTTGCAGTATGAGATGTCTTGTTGTTTTACGGATGTGTCTTTTGCAATGGTGGCC
>NW_024668413.1:0-250 GCF_008729295.1 Plectropomus leopardus | reverse complement strand
ATTGTATTATTATCAAATTTTATTGAGCCTGAATCATGTAAATGAACAGTAATTTTATGACTAAAACACGCTTCATTCAAAGTCAACAGAAACTAAAAACTCACAAAACCATCTTGGTTTGTTTTTCCACTGTTGGTTTAAATGATGTCTTAATTCACTCTAATAGATTTTAAAAATATGCTGGCTCTATATGAACTAAAATTACTGTTTATTTTAATAGTTTGGTGGGTTTAGAGTTGTGATTTTGGGG
>NW_024668412.1:0-509 GCF_008729295.1 Plectropomus leopardus | reverse complement strand
TTTATATATGAAGCAATGTATCATGCATTTGGTCCTTGTTAAATAAACAAGTACATAGATTAAAATAAATAAGAAATATTTTATATATGAAGCAATGTATCATGCATTTGGTCCTTGTTAAATAAATGAATAAATTGATAAAAACAAATAAGAAATATTTGATATATGAAGCAAAGTTGAATGCATTTTTTTTTTAATTAGGAATATAGTTTTTTGTAATTTCTCACTTGATTTTTTAAAAAATTACATTAAATAATCCCTCCAACTAATTTTCATATAATTTCTTTGTTGCCTTTTACTTTTTTTTTGCATTCTTGACACATTACTCATTACGTTTCTTCCTGTGCTTCTGAAAGAAATTCAACTAATTTTCTCAGGTTTCAGTAAATGCTGGAGAAAGGCATCTGAATGCAGCACACGAAAACTGATGTCGATCCAGGCATTTTAAAGGGTTAGTTCGGGTACACCAAAGTTACACAACAACACAAACTAACTTACAGAATGATGCA
>NW_024668411.1:0-1333 GCF_008729295.1 Plectropomus leopardus | reverse complement strand
AAATATAAAGGTCAGAGAGCAGTGTTAGTCCCACTGCTCTCTGACCCCTACAGAAAGTCCCCCGGCAAGTTAAACTGATGTCAGCCTAACTATGGGCAGGTCCGGGCAAACCTAGCCAGCCCTAATTAGAAACTTTATCAAAGAGGAAGGTCTTAAGTCTACCCTTAAAAGTGGAAACGGTGTCTGCCTCCCTGACCAAAACTGGAAGATGGTTCCATAAGAGAGGAGCGTGGTAACTGAAGGCTCTGGTTCCTATCCTACATTTGGAAACTTTGGGAATCTTGCATTTTCAGAGCGCAGTGATCTTGAGGGTTGGACCTGTGACAGCATCTGTCTGGGATAGGATATGTCTAATTTTTGCAATGTTACGCAAGTGAAAAAAAGCAGTCCTTGAAGTTTGTTTTATATGGGAGGCAAATAAAACTCCAAGGTTCCTTACAGATGTGCTAAAGGCCAAGGTAATGCCATCTAGAGAAATTACATCATTAGAAAGGGAGTTTATGAGGTGTTTGGGGCCAGGAACAATAACTTCAGTTTTGTCTGAATTCAACAGCAAGAAATTACGGCTCATCCAGGCTTTTATATCCTTAAGACACGTTTGAAGTCTAGATAGCTGATCAGTTTCATCTAGTTTCATAGATAGAAACATTTGCATAATGTCAGCATAACAATGAAAATGTATAATAATTATGTATGTATCTAATTATGTTGCCTAAAGGAAGCATATATAAAGTAAAAAGGATTGGTCCAAGCACAGAATCTTGTGGCACTCCGAAACAGACCTTAGTATGCGCAGACGATTGATCATGGATGTGAACAAATTGGGAACGATCTGATAAGTAAGATTTAAACCAGATTAGTGCTGTTCCTTTAAGGCCAATTAACTGTTCCATTCTGTGCAGCAAGATTTGATGGTCAATGGTGTCAAATGCGGCACTGAGATCTAATAGGATTAAAACAAAGACCAGACCTGTATCAGAAGCAATCAATAAGTCCTTATTAATTTTTACTAGTGCCGTCTCTGTACTATGATGAACTCTGAGACGTGACTGAAAGTCCTCCAATAAACTATCATCTTGGAGAAAGTCACAGAGTTGATGAGCAACCACTTTCTCAAGGATTTTAGAAATAAAGGGGAGATTAGATATTGGTCTATAGTTAGCTAAAATCTCAGGATCGAGAGTGGGCTTCTTTAGAAGAGGTTTAATGACAGCTAAGACTGTGGTACGTAGCCCGTTAATAAAGACGCATTGATTATATCTAAGAAAGAATTGTCTAATAAGGGAAAAACTTCCTGAAGTAGCTTAGTTGGGATGGGGTCTAGCAGGTTGAT
>NW_024668410.1:0-340 GCF_008729295.1 Plectropomus leopardus | reverse complement strand
AGGTATTTTCACTGGTTTAACTTTTCCCCTTTTCCCCCGTTCTGACAAGTCTTAGACAGGTCTGTCTATGCTCTCTTCAAAGCCACCAGACTCCATTGACAAAAATAGTAATTTTAGCTTGCTGCAGACAGGAGCTGCTGAGATACTGCTGCTTCAGTCAGTTTGTTAGTTTGTGTAACTGTGTGACTTTGGTAAATCTGAACTAACCCTTTTAAACACCAGTCACACAATAACACAAACATAATAACTGATTGAGGCAGCGATAGATCGGCAGCTCATGTGTTTAGCGATGTTAGATCAATGCTTTTCTCAATGGCGTCTGGCTTTGAAGAGAGCGCCC
>NW_024668409.1:0-863 GCF_008729295.1 Plectropomus leopardus | reverse complement strand
TCCGCCATCACTGCCGTATAACCAGACCTGCTGTATTGCACATTATCGTTGCAGGTTTGGGGCAGGTCCTGGAGTTTATGTACACAGCTAAGCTGAGTTTAAGTCCACAGAATGTAGAAGATGTACTTGCCGTCGCTAACTTTCTGAGGATGCAAGAGGTTGTGAATGCTTGCTCTGCGTACCAGTCAATGGCAAACCCAGCTCCGTCCCTCATATCACTGGATTTTGCCGTTGGTGAGTCCAATCTCCACACAGCTTTGTCGCCTTTTTCAGTGTAGGACTGCAAAAAACAGTTCATGCAAATACGTTTTGTAATGAATATATTAAACCTATTTAAATGTTTTTGTCTGACCCTTTAAATTTATAGTCATTGTCCCCAACGAACCATTCATGTGTGGCCTAAATCTCGCAAGTGCAGGTGTAGAAAAGGGCAGAAAAGGTTAACAAGAAAAGTTTAATGCAATAAAAAAAAAATTGAATGTGTGTCTAGTGTGGTTATTCTGACTTTCACTCCTCATGGCATTAGGTTTTCTTATGTCCATATTGTAAATAACAAGGTATTTCCACTCTCTCTATAGTTAATAGTAGTCATTACAGGAAGCATTCTTCAACTGCATTTAAAAAAATAAGAAATCAGAGCTGCACTTTTTAAACCAAACTTTAGATATTTTTATCAGTTGACTGTTATGTTGTGCTGATATTAACATTCATTAAAAGTAAATAAAAGTATTTCTCTGATAAGGTGATAACGATACAGTTTAATGGATTCCACTTTTTGTGTTGATTAGTCTACTTCTGTATATGCTGAGCTACTAACCTAATCAGATCAAATTCAACATCTTATTAAGTTCAACATAAAAATA
>NW_024668408.1:0-669 GCF_008729295.1 Plectropomus leopardus | reverse complement strand
AAAAATGTCACATAGGGTTGCAACAGTATACCTGTTTCAAGGTATACAGAGGTATGAAAGGTGGCTCCAGGGTTGGAAATTAACTTTTTTTGTCCACCTGCCACAGTGGCCGGTGGATTCCAAAATCTACCAGCCGCACAATATATTACCATTGTTTTTGTGGTTGGTGGTGAATGAAGTAATTCTTGCAGCCACTTCCATATTTTACCAGCGTTTGGCTGGTGGCTGATGCTAATTTCCAACCTGTTGTCATATATGTACATTTACTCATCTGTGGTATTGAAAAAAATGCATCCATATGGAGAATTTCATCTTGGCATGTGCATTTCCTTTCCTTCTACACTGATGTTATACACAGATTCAATTATAATAAAGTGTTTGTCCAATTAAAAAAATGTATTTTTTCATTCCTTTAACCCTTTGAAACATGAGAAATTTTTTTGATTTCTTTCAAAATCATGGAAGGAAAAAATGAACCAAAAATTTGCAAGAAATTAGTAAAAGGTACAAGAAAATAATCTAAAGAAAAATAAAGTAAAAAACAAGGGAATGGCCTGGAAATGTGCTTAAGAAATAAAATAATTCTGATTTTTAATCATTTTAAATATTTAATTATGCTAATTATAAGTATAGTTTTTTTGCTAGATTTTTTCACCTTTTCCCTCTCAT
>NW_024668407.1:0-528 GCF_008729295.1 Plectropomus leopardus | reverse complement strand
TTACCACTGAGACACACTACCTTGAAAACTGCAAGTCAGCAAGCAAGATAAAAGGCACGACGCTGACTGCACAATGGTCAATGGTTTCATCAGCAATGTAATTTAAATGGCTAAAGTCACGAATGTGTGAGGAACAAAGTGAAAATAAAGTTACAGTGACTGAATGCGACAAAGTGTCACAACAGGAGACACTTTCCTCTGCAGACAGACCCGTCAAACTAGTCAAACTAAACGAACAGTATCTGCTCCAAAGATACAAATATCGTATAAATGCTTGCTCGCTTGGGAATGAAAATGAACCTCGCTAACGTTAACTTGTGCAAACAGCTGTTGTGGCCTCGCCATTTATGGAAACGATAGTTATTGTGGTTTGTGTGTCGTTACGTAATCACCTGAGCTGTTCAGCTGGCTTAGCTAGCTAGCTGACGTTACCCCGTTTGCTAACATTAGCAAACCTTACAGCCGTTGATAACGTGATTTGAGCGTTTCCGATGTTGTTCTACGAGCTTTTAGTAACACTGACACATT
>NW_024668406.1:0-748 GCF_008729295.1 Plectropomus leopardus | reverse complement strand
CAATGTCAATTGGGTGATCCACAACTCTAGTCCCACTGAAAAATGAAAGAGGCAAAACAACTACACTTGGGGAAAGCGACTATTTTTACTAAATATTATGAATAAATATATACATATGAATCACACACAAACTTTGTCTTTAAAAATGCCTGACTTTGTGTACTACTTATTCGTGGATTTGTGTATGTGGCCCTTACCTTCCCAGGCTCCTGCACCCAGACTAGCCCAGTTGCCAGAAGAAAATATTGCCATTGTAAATTTCTGCAAGTCATTGCATTACATGTGTACATTTTACATATCATACTAACATATTCAGAATTCAGTAGTATTAATTATAGATTTATGAGTTGAGTTTCCAATCAAGAGGTGAAGGGAACATTTTGTGTTAACTGAGTCAATCAAACCACACTGCACCACACAAGTATAAAAGCTCTCAATAGCATAGGCACTTTCCATAGCTATGGCATAAGCTCTGCGTACAAGCCCATGTACAGCTCGGCCTTAGCCTTAAGTGCAAAGAAACACTGTGCTCAATACAGCCTCACAGAGCAGCTAGCATGGCTGTAGACTTGTTTTTTAACATCAGACATGTAGTGATTCCACGTGAATATTTTTTCATCTGTAAGCCATCAATGATAGTAAAGTAAATATCTCTTTAAAATGTTAAAATGTAAAATAAGCATTTTGAAGAATCCAGTTTAGGCTTCGAGAAATTGTGTTGGGTATCGTAGACATTTGTAGACCAAAT
>NW_024668405.1:0-476 GCF_008729295.1 Plectropomus leopardus | reverse complement strand
TCTGGGTGAAGGTAAGGCTGAAACTCATGGGGAGAGATGTGGGTTCACTGAGGGAAACATACATTAATATACTGCATATATTAGAAAATGTCTCCTCCATTGTAATTGTTGCTCAGCACTTGTACATGTAAGATGTGGCAGTTGGTCTTTGTGGCATTTTTCCAGTGTTTCCTCCATTGTGATTGAATGTCTGGGTAAAAAAAAGGCAGTAACAAGCACAGTATTTTACCCAAAATGGAACATTTCTCAACTCTCAACAATCAGAAAAAAACACCAAATGTCTGACATGAAGAGCTTTGTCACGCTATAAGCGTTTGTAGTGTAGAATCTGAAGAGAATTTTAAAAATACACTGGTCTCAAGAAAAAAAACAAAAAGCTAAGGTGGACAAAGCTCCATATGTAATCCGGTATAATAATTTGATTTAACACAAATTAGTTCAGAAATGTGCACAATGTAAGCACAGTATCAAGTGAA
>NW_024668404.1:0-283 GCF_008729295.1 Plectropomus leopardus | reverse complement strand
TATGTGTAACCAGGGCCCCTTGCTGATTCCTTATTACGTAGGTACATTCCTTATTAGGCAGGTACAAACACATGCTTCCTGTTGTATACTGATATGATGGTTTTTTCTTGCCCGATTTATGAGACCATGAATTTACAGAGTTGAGAAAATAATCAGACTGGTTTCTGAGGCGTTCCTTCCAAAGATCAGAAAAACATCCCTAATCATCTACAATTCCACAACAACTTGACAAACTCCATCTGCATTGGAAGAGTGTGTGATATGATTGAAGGCTCCAGAACAA
>NW_024668403.1:0-354 GCF_008729295.1 Plectropomus leopardus | reverse complement strand
TTGTGCATTTCAGAAGAATTTCTTTTCATAATCAATTGTGAAAAAAAAACTGTATAAGTGAAATCCATATATTTTAGTAATGTCACTATACTGAATGATGAAAGTCACTAATCTCTAGGGACTGTCCAAACAGAACAGGTATCTGCCTGATCAACTATTTAGATCATTGCTCTGATATGTGTTGTGTACTCACCATATCACAACATTGAAGTATGTGTGAAAGGAAAATAATTTGAGGTGATAAATATTAGAATATTTTAAAAATATAATGAAAACTACCTCACGATTGTGACACATTTATGAAAGTGAAACAGGCTGGTGATTGTGGTTAACTGTATTAATACAGGCCAATAT
>NW_024668402.1:0-912 GCF_008729295.1 Plectropomus leopardus | reverse complement strand
GATGTCTTGTTGTTTTACGGATGTGTCTTTTGCAATGGTGGCCTATGGGGAAAATGTTTTTTTTAGCTTCAAGGGATTTTTTCACAGCACTGGGAAATATTAGTTGAGAGGCTTACTGGCTTTTCTAGTGGACTGGAGCTGCTGGTCTACTGCTGCCTCGATCAGTTTGTTACTTTATGTTATTATGTGACTTTGTTGAATCCAAACTAACAGTTTTAAACACCAGTCACACAATAACGCAAACTGATTGATGTAGCCGTAGACCACCAGCTTCTGTGTTCAGCCACAGTTAATAACTTTTTCTCAGTGAAGTCTGGCTTTCAAAGAGCAACAGCTTCAGTTCCACAATCTGAAATCGCAGTTGGACTGCAAGGAAAAGCAGTGAAAATATTCCAAACATAGTGTGCACTTGAACTGAAATTCTTTTCTTTTTTTGGAGACTTTATATTTGAGGGGTTTTATCATAAAAAAAGAAATACAGTATAGATGCCATGACAGTGAACATGTCATCTAAACTTACTAAACCACAGAACAAATACCCCCATCCCGCCCTCGCCACTCAACAGAAGAGAAAACACGTAAGTGAATAAGTAAATGAAACACCAGCAAAAAAAAAAAGATAAAAGGACAGCAAAATATAAACTGTATTAAATAGATTGCACAATCCAGTAACACTCAAGTCCAGATATAATTCAAGTGTCATTCCCAGTTTGCATGAAATTATTATTTTTTAAGTGGCTAAGATAATGCTGCTGGTCTCCGCCCACAGCAGTACATCACTTAGATTCCGTAATGGTATTACAGCCTGCTTCTCCAAATTGGGAGCGCACAGACTAACATTTTCAGTATGTAATACTGAAAAAAAGATCATAATCATATAATCACATAATAATTGTGTTTGTCATCTTTATT
>NW_024668401.1:0-632 GCF_008729295.1 Plectropomus leopardus | reverse complement strand
CCAACCTGCCCTTGCTTTTCCAGCAGCTTTTGTGCCACAAAATGAAGGCGTTTTAATCCAAAAAGAATCCAAAACTTAACCACAGCATTGTTATGAAGCGTAAAGTGTAAACATATCAGCTACAGTTTAATGTACAAATGTAAATTTGTTTGCAGAAATGTAAATTTTTTTCTGGCTATGGGGGTGCACCTCTTGACTGTCCACTGTCAAATAAAGGCAAAATAACCCCCCCAAAAAACTTGGCTATGCAGTGTGTGATAGTGTCATAATATCTTTGATGGAGATATTTTGAATTATCGCTCTTGTCACATTGTAATTATGAATAGTCAAAATGCACTTGATGTTAAAAAAGAAATTAGAAACAGTCAAGTGAAACCTTGTACAGTACACCGTGCAAACACCAGCCTTACAAAAAAGTAAGCCCTAAATCTACTTCCTGCAATCTATATGAAGGATATGAGAGACTGTAAAACTGATCTTCAATCGGTTACATAAATGTTCGATGTGTAGGATTTCAGGGCATATAGGCAATTTGCAGAAATGAATATTATATTAAATATAATATTCATCACTATATATATCTATATACAGAGCAGGTCCTCTCCTAGGGAGTCTACCACGTAGTTTCTACA
>NW_024668400.1:0-4049 GCF_008729295.1 Plectropomus leopardus | reverse complement strand
AAGGAAACTGCTGTCGAGTCAGTGTTAAAAAATATACTGTAATATATATATATTTTTTTAATTTAACTAAAATTTGAAATATAGTTTTCTGGATACTTTGCTCTTTAATTCTGTTTCGTCACCTTTTACTTTTTTTTCTTTGTTTTTGCAAGTTGCGGGACAATTCTTGCCGAGTTGCTGTTTTTTTTCCATGTTTTCCAAAGAAATCAGATCAATTTTCTCAGGTGTCAAAGATTTAAATGCTTGTGAACGCAGCTTGAGAAAACTGACGTCGATCCAGGTGTTAACGGGTTAACCGGAAAATTTTGCAATTTGCAGGACATTTTATGCCGATGCCTTTTGTCTGCACACAGCACAAGGAAACTGCTGTCGATCCAGGTTTCAAAGGGTTAACACTGATTGGGAAATGTGGGATTAAAGTAGCTCCGCGTTTATGTTCACTACCTCAGCGGCTCTGACTTCTCTGTGAATTTATTTAATGAAGCGGTGAGGACAGCGTGTGTGTGTGTGTGTGTGTGTGTCTGCACGTGCTGCAGAGACAGAGAGCACAGATGGCAGCGTGACAGTGCTCTGTCTTCTCTTTTACATCCAAAAAACACGCTAAGCACACTGCCCCCCCCTTATCTTTTTTTCTAAAGCTCCTGCAGCCGCTCGTCTGCTATTCATCATTTCTTCTTCACTCTCACTTTCACTGCAGCATCACAGCGTTTCTGTCTGTTCTTCTGTTTCACGTCCTTCAGAATTTTGTTACCTTTATTTTATATTGACTGATTTCTTTTGTATTTTTGTCGTGCACACAATGTGCCCAGCCCTCAGGGCTTTATAAGACACCAAAACACAGCTGCAGCAGTCAAATTATTCATTTCATTACAAAGATGATTTTACAGCTCGGTCTGAAACAAAACACGCAGCCCTCCCTCCCGAAGGTGAGCGAAGAAATATGCAACTCAAAATGTTTCTTTTTGAAGCACAGCTCAAGTTTTTTATGTTCATCAAACCAAAAGAAATAAACTGACGATATTTTAATAAAAAGTGCATCTCTCAAGTCATAAACACGGCAACATCAATATCGCTGAGATCACACAACAAACTGTCTGTCCTCCTCTGGAGCGTCATCGAACCTGCCGCGCTCAGCTAACGGCGACGCTCCTGAACGTAACTCTGCACACAGCGAGCTTTGTTTACGTCTGACCTCACCCTGTGAACGTCCTTTATCAGACACAAGTTCTTCATTTTGGTTTGTCACCATAAACCAACAGACCATTTCTCTTTATGCATGTGAAGCTTCCTGCTCCTGAGTTTCACAGAAGAGTCTGTTTTCCTTTGCATTTCATCTAAATAGTCTTTAAGTACTTAATAAAGCGCTAAATAATAAGAGTGGGAATCACCAGATCACCATGATACAATATTATCTTGACAGTTAAGCTTTTACTTTTTTTTTTTTCAACTGCATTATTTTCCCCAAAGGAAAACTTTGGTAAAATTTGTTTATAATAATAATTATAATCTAATAAGTTTTCAGTCTGTTCATCTCTCCTCAGTCATTTTTATTGCTGCAAAAAACACTTGACTTTGTTATTCGAGGAGGCTTCCAGAAGTTCATATTTGCATCTAAAATGTTAATATTTGCATAATAAAAAAACATGATACTTGTTGTCCGTGTATCGATGAAATTTTACCATGCAAAATATCAAGATAAGATCATTTTTCTCATAACTGCTACTATATAAGTCCTATTATTATTATTGATGTTATTATTATTATTATTATCCATACCTCTGTCCACCCTCGTCTAGAATAAGCTAAATCTTGAGTGTGTGATGCTTGTCTGAGGACAATTTGAGGACATCTATGAGGACAATTTGAACTTGTGTTAATGCAGCTCATCTGTCCATCAATCCGTCCATCAATACCTCCATCAATACGTCCACGCCTGCAGCAACTATTTCATCCGTCACTTCTGTCAAATCCACCGTTAATCTCTGCTTTCCTTTCATGTTTACATCAAAGGTACACACACACACACACACACACACACACACACACCCACACCCACACCCACACCCACACACACACACACACACACACACAGACACACACACACACACTCACCCTTTCTCGTCTCCCTCTGATGAGTTGCTATCCTGCTTGTTGGACATTGGCTCCATGTAGCCTCAGTCCCGTCCAGCAGCCAATCACAGGACAATGAGGCGGACCTCGACCTCGCCAGCCTGCTCAGCATTCGCCGGCGGACCCCTCAACAGGCAGCCATCTGAGGATCTGCGCAGCGATTGGCTGGGAGGAGCACAGTGGGCGGGACATCAGTGGAAGCGAGAGAGAGCTGGAGGGACAGAGGAAGATGCTGCAGTCAGAGACGGACAAAAAAAAGCTCCATTCCTATTAAACTCTTAAAAACCTGAGAAAATTAGTAAAAGTTACATGAGTGTTACAAGGAAAAGTCCTTAAAATTAGCTAAAAGCTAGAAAAAATGACCTAAAAAAGTGATAAAATAATATAGAAATGTATTTATGACATAATTTTAAAGATAAAATAAGAATAAACTTATGCAATTCTCTTTACATTTATTTAAAAAAAATTTGTTTCTTTTTAAAAAAAATTTCTAAGAATTTTCTCTCTCTTTTTCTTGTCATTTTTCCAAATTTCATGCAAATTTTTTCAGTCCTTTTTTTGACATTTTCAAAAGGAATCAATGCCAGAAAGGATCCAGGGGGTTAAATGGACACTTCAGCCATTTCTTTGCTCAGTTTGTTTTTGATGAAACAGAAAAATCAACAAATCTTCACATTGTAGAAAAAAACGTGAATGTTCAGTATTTTATAAAAACGGGTGATTTTTAAGCCTTTATTTCCTTAAAAATCTGAAGGTGACACTGTTGGCGAAACAGACAGCAAAAACTTTCGTTCTCGGACTAAAAAAAAAAGAAATATGTTGATATGAGTCTTCATAAACATCATAAACTACCTACATTTTGTCAATGTGTGTACAAAAAGTTTTAAAACTACTGAGGACCTGATGATGCACTTAACATATTTTCCAGTGTTTACAGCCCTGACCAAAAATATGATTTGTTAGGTCACCATGACTTTGACCTTTGACCTTCAGTCACCAAATTCTAGTCAGTTCATTCTTGAGTGCAAGTCAGGGTATGTGCAAAATTTAAAGAAATTACTTCAAGGTGTTCTTAAGATCACGTTTCATTGCTTTCACAAGAATGAGATGGATGCAAGGTCACAGTGACCTTGACCTTTGAACACCACATTTTAATCAGCTCATCGTTGAGTCCACTCAAACATTTGTGCCAAATTTGAAGACATTCCCTCAAGGTGTTCTTGAGATATCGCTTTCACAAGAATGAGATGAATGCAGGGTCACCTTGACCTTTGACCACAAAAATCTAATCTGTTCTCATTTGACTCAAAGAAGACAAGTTTGTGCCAAATTTGAAAATAAATACTGTAAATAAATACATTCCCTCAAAGTGTTCTTAGAGATATCGTGTGTACAAGTATGAAATAGATGAGGTCATAGTGACCTTGACCTTTGACCACCAAATTTAACCAGTTCATTTTTAAGTGCAAATGGATGTTTGTGCAAAAATCAGGGTGGTTTTAAGATATCATGGGATGAAGGCCTCTGTGGGGGCTATTAAATATGAATTTGTGAAAATTTAAAAAGAAAATTTTCAGGGCAGGGAGAGTGAGTACGGATAATTCTGAGTATTTCCTTTTTAAGGAACCGCAGGAAATTTGATTTTCACTTTAATACGATTATGAAACAGATTCCATACTTTATAAAAAGCCTCTGTGGAGCCATTTAACAAGTATTTTAATTTACCAAAAATCATCTTGAGGGAGAAATGAATGTCTGCAACAAATTTTAAGCAATACCATATGATTTTATCTCCTAATTAAATGTAAATTGATTTATATTTTGATCTTTGCATTTTGTATTCATTTATTTTTTTACTCTACAAATACGCTTACATTACATACATAATTACAATAATAATCGATTATATATAAAATATT
>NW_024668399.1:0-2836 GCF_008729295.1 Plectropomus leopardus | reverse complement strand
GAGCTGAATCTTGATTGGAAAATAACAAATCAAAGAGAAATAAATACAAGTCTGTGTCATAATGAGGTTTGAGGTTATCAGAGATTTATCTTAATCAAATCCTGTTTGTGCTTTTGTGTCCGCTGAGAGAAGTCGGCCATTTAATAAAAGTTCATTAATCCTTTTCTCTCTGTTTTCTCCTTTTAATCATCACTTTTAAACTGAATGAAAGAAAAGAGACGATATGAAAGACGAGCGATAACAGACGCAGCGCGGCACATTGTCCAGCACACACAGGAAAACAAGCCGTGTGAATGTTAAACTGCTGAAGCCTTAACATGCCCTCCAGACAACAAACAGGACAGAGACCAGGACTAGGACCAGGACCAGGACCTCTGAGACAGACCACAGACAGGAGGAGGACTGTCATGTTCTTCTTCTGTGGTTATAATTCAGGACAGGACGAGGAACAGGTTCTCCTCCAGCTGACAGATTAAACTGAACAGTTTATCTCCATCAGTCTGGATTCATCGTCTCTGTCCCCAGAATTCAACAAAACTTTTTAAACATTCGCACATTTCTGTCGGGTCACATGATGCTGAACGATGACGTCATCATTACGCAGACGACACCTGAGTTTGTCGTCTGCTGTCAGCGGTCGTTCGTGGTCACACAGATTCTCTCTGAGAGAAAAATGAACGAATCAATGACGAGATGTTCAGAGATCTGAGCTCATCTCCGCTCTGAAAACCACAAACCCAGAGTCCGTGCTCTCTGACTCGGTCACATCAAGGACAGTCTGAGGGGTAGTTTCCATGGTAACAGTTCTTGCATGAAATGTTTCACTTTTTTTGCAGTTTGGGCTTTTGTTGACACGACAACCGTGATTTTGGGGCCTGAAAACTGTAAAACTGTTTGAATACCCAAAAAATGGTGACATCAAGGCTGCACTTCACGCAGCCGCGTGGTCTTCTTCTGTGGTGCGTCATCACAAGGTTACACTGCTGACTACTGGCCTGGTGTGCAGACTGCAGCATTTTTGGTTGTTTTTGTGGATCCGTGAACACAAGGATCATTCTCAGTGTTTCATAAGAACGCAGACTTTTTTAAAATGCAGAGGAAAGACTTCCTGTTTTTAGTCAGCTGTTCTCGCTATTCTCCCATAAATGAAATGGTTTTTTGTCAGCAGTCCTTTAAGTCTGTCTGTTGTGTGATCACTTTCAGTATTTGTCAGTCCACTGTCAGTGGTTCTCCTTTAAATGTCTGTCACGGGTCCTGCTGCAGTTTTTGGGAGTTTGCACTCTTGGATGAATGAGTGCATCAGTACAAGTGACTGACACCGTCCTACCACCAGGTGGAGTGTGCGATGAGTCGTTCTGCGCCCTGTCAGGATCACTCTGGGAGGCTCGCCAGCAGGGGAGACGTGTTCTCACTCTGTCCATAAGACCTGACCTGTTTTTACAAACAGGACTTTAACATTTGGTTCTATATGTCTATTAGTTGAACAACAATCACACCAAAGCATCACAACCAGGGATGCAACAATGCATCCCACTTTGGATGGAGCCGCTCTCCTCTCTAAGAATCTGGCCGATTTTATTAGAGGCCCAAAGCCATGACAAACCAGAGTTGGGACCAGGTTTCAGAGTCGCAGTCTTACACGCTTCTCTGAGCTTCCTCTAGCACAGTCACACACCCATAATGTAAATGTTATAAAAACAGTGTCTGTCCCCCGACCACTTCATTTGTTTAATACTAAAATAAACAAAAGGGGAGTTGTACATGAAAATCTCATAAAAATTAACTCATCTCCTGTCATACAGCATCATAACAGGAGAATTAAATGCGGACTCTTGAACGTTAGATCCTTATCAACCAAGGCTCATTTAGTCACTGATTTAATATCGGATAACCATATTGATTTATTATGCCTCACTGAGACCTGGCTTTGTCCTGAAGAGTACGTTAGCCTGAATGAATCCACTCCTCCTGGTCATATAAATAGTCACGTTGAACGGGACACTGGCCGTGGAGGGGGAGTCGCTGCTATTTTTGATTCGAGCTTAGCAATTCACACTAAGGCTAAGCTAAACTATAATTCATTTGAAAGCCTTTTTCTTAGTCTTTCTCACCCATCCTGGAAAACTCTACAGCCAATTCTGTTTGTCATAGTGTACCGCGTCCCCGGCCCATACTCTGAATTTCTATCTGAATTCTCTGAGCTTATATCAAGTTTAGTGCTCAAATCAGACAAAATTATTATCATAGGGGATTTTAACATTCACATGGATGTTAATAGTGACAGCCTTAGTTCTGCTTTCTCCACACTTTTGGATTCAATAGGCTTCAGTCAGTGTGTACATAAACCCACCCACGCTACAATCACACCCTCGATTTAGTCCTTGCATACGGCATTGATATTGCAGATTTATTAGTCTTTCCTGAGATTCCTGCTCTGTCAGACCATTATTTGATAACTTTTAATTTTTTATTACTTGACTACAAGCCTCTCAGTAAGAACTACTCTTCTAGATGTCTATCTGATTCAACAGTGGATAAATTTAAGAAACTAATTCCCTCTGCTTTGACGTCATTACCATGTCTTACAACTCCTGAGCGCACTACTACTAACTTAAGTCATTCTCAAACTGACTGTCTCATCGATAATGCTACTGGCTCACTGCGATCAGCTCTCGCCACTGTTGCACCCTTCAAGAAGAAAATAATGAAACAAAGAAAATTAGCCCCATGGTTTAACCTCCAGATTCGCAAATTGAATCAAACATCGCGAAAATTTGAAAGACAATGGCGTTTGACCAAACTGGAAGAGTCCCGTTTAGTCTGGCTGGACAGTCTT
>NW_024668398.1:0-751 GCF_008729295.1 Plectropomus leopardus | reverse complement strand
AAATTAAAAATGAGATTAGAAAAATGTTTTTAAAAATCATTTAAGACAGTTGCAGACTGTGGCAGCATTATTGTGTGCTCATTTCTCCCTGCATTGCCACTCTGAAATTAGCAGTGTAAAACAGATTGGATTTATTATTATTTCCCTGAAATGTATCTTGCATCAAGCAAAGTCTGCTTCATAGTTAGACTGATTGAGGATTTTTGAGATTTCAATAATTGAGTTTAAAAAATGGATGATAAATTGGCAAATGGTGTCCCATTTTTTTTTTTTGATCAAGTGCCTGGTGCTGCTTTCGTAATTACTTAAAAACTAGTTTGTCATTTCTGTAGTGCAGTGTTTTGTTACTCATTGGCAAACATGTACACCAATAGTATCTGCAGTGAGCTGATACAAGCCAAGATGTCGGCCTGGTGGATTCATCAGTCTGGCTTTAGTTGCATTTTCATGCCTTGTAGCATTTCTCTATTGCAATTCATTGTTGCTTATAAACTGATATTAACACTGATACAAATATAGCTACAATAATCTAATACAAGCCACTACATCGTCCATTATTATTTCGGCTGGAGGCTTTTTCATGTACATGGCATGTGAACATCACAAAACAAATGCAGCATGGCATGGCCAGCCAACAGTTGTATATTCAGCTGCTTTGCTTTACATTCAGTGTATGGCATTCCCTGGTAAATTGCCATTTTTTGACACACACAGATATGATACACATGCTTTATTTATTTTAGATTCGGTG
>NW_024668397.1:0-662 GCF_008729295.1 Plectropomus leopardus | reverse complement strand
TTTCCAATTTCTGCAGTGGAAACACACACAAAGTCATCAAAAAACTCGAAATACTGCAAAAAAGAGGGGGGGATCTTGCCTTGGAGATAGAAAACCAGATTACATTTTAATGAAACTGGTGGGAGGATTTCTCCACTATTGACTATGTGTCAGTGATGCCCTGCTCTACTATTATATGAATAACACCACACATTTAGACTGGGAGAGCCCTCAGGCTGCTGCTGCTGACCAACAACAGCTGCACGTCAGTTATATTCTAGCACCTTTCTCTCAGGCAGGTTTAAAGTATCTGGAGCTCTCACTTGCTACCTGACGACTGGTGGTTAAATAAAGACATGCAAGTAAACAAAAAAAAAAAACAACACAATATAGTGCATTAAGTGAAACACCATGACCTATTTCACACACTCACAGACATATACACACACACAATGGCATGCCCTGTGGACTTCCACGCTCACACAGGAAATCTGAGTGTGTTGTGTGTGGAGCTGAGAGTCCTACCGAGCAGCAACATGCCTCAGGTTAGCTTACTTCCTCCTCTTTGAATAAACATGAACTCGACTCTAAGTTCAGCTTCTTCTAACCTCTAATGGGTTTTTCTGATGCTCCTTCTTTTGGCGAGGCCTTTACTGTTTTTATCTAACCACTCCATAGTATGT
>NW_024668396.1:0-272 GCF_008729295.1 Plectropomus leopardus | reverse complement strand
AAATGTATCTTTTCATGCTTAAGTAAACTCACACACAACAATCTTAGCGTATTTACTTTGTCCCCAAATTCTCTACCTTGGCATGATGACAGGTTATTTATTAAGGTCTAATGAAATAAGCTACACACAGCAATTGTTTCAAAGCTCTGCGTCACTTGTCTCGTGCAAAATGGGCCTTAAGAAAGAGAACATTGCTGAGTGCAAAAATACGACAAAGTTAGCCCCGAGTTGGCCCTGACGGTCAAGACAAAATGAAATTTCACAAAACACAG
>NW_024668395.1:0-344 GCF_008729295.1 Plectropomus leopardus | reverse complement strand
AAAATCTGCATTAATGTGTAGTGAATAACTTAGTAATGGCGTGCTTTCGCACCACAACATAACCCACCTGGGGTTTGGACGTTTAAAACAAAGACAGAACTGTCTGGTCTCTTTGTAATGGTGCACATACAGATTGGACTATTTCACTTCAGTAACATTCAGTTGTTTTTATTGTTCTTTAAATAGCACGACTCCTCACAACTGGCTGTAGTTATCAACAAAAAGTCTATTGTAGAATGTTATGAGCATGGGACCTGACAATGAACACAGAGCGTTGAGCTACTGGCCAGATAAATCAATCCCCACAGATTGGATAACATGCAAAAAACAGAAGAAAATAATTA
>NW_024668394.1:0-216 GCF_008729295.1 Plectropomus leopardus | reverse complement strand
CCTCACAGCTAACACTGCCTTTTCATTTACTTACTTTTGCTTGACTTGCATTACTTTATTAGATTTTGAATTAATATACTGTTGTTCATTGTTTCTTTGTTATGTATCCATATATATGTATATAAATTCATGTAAGAATGATTGTATTGATCATATGTGTAAAATGACTTTTTTTTTGCTTGTTTGTTTTGTGAAATGTATTGGCAATAACATATT
>NW_024668393.1:0-415 GCF_008729295.1 Plectropomus leopardus | reverse complement strand
ACACTTAAAGTAATACTGACACAATGAATGTGACATGCAGTACATGACAGCTGCATCAGTAGTCACAGAAAAAACTACAAATACACATTTTGAGCTATCACCAAATCAGCAAATACAATGAAGTTCCTTCTAGGAGGAAAGAGAGACAAAAAACAACAACCCCCAAACTTAAGTAGTGTGATGACTTGTTATCAGCTAATATGTGAACGGTTTCAAAGCTACAAAGAGCAGTTGATGTAGTGTCATCCTCTACTGTAATGTGGTATCAGTGCCAAACACCAGTGTTTCCAGTATAATAAAGGAGGTAGAGAGAAAAGGGAAAAAAAGGGAATTCATCAACAATTATCATCACTGACAAATTGATGACAGCAACATCTCTGACAAAAGATGCAACTGAATGAGCTCAACTGTAAAA
>NW_024668392.1:0-431 GCF_008729295.1 Plectropomus leopardus | reverse complement strand
GAATGCACAATGGGTCGGCTGGTATGCAAAAATGTGAAATTTATTAAGTAGCACTCCTCATTGCATTTTTTAAAATATGAATGAATTTGCACATTTGTCAAATGCCTGGCCCTTAACAGGGGCTTTGCAATCCATAGGGTAAGCAAAACAGTTTTAAGTACAATTTTTCTAGATAAATACATTTTAAAAAGGACTGCAAGTCAACACTTTTAGCAGCACGTAATTTTATTAATTTTAACACCAAGGATCTGTGGTGGCACAACCGAAACCATAATATCCCACTTTGACTTCACTATAATACATCCATGGTTTAATACATCCATGGTTTTCGGAGGCGTGTTTTCCGCATCTGCCGTCTTCAACTGGACCCTACCCTGTCTACCTGAGCCAATAGTCTGGCATCACAGTGCCACCCAGTGTTCAAATAGTTT
>NW_024668391.1:0-276 GCF_008729295.1 Plectropomus leopardus | reverse complement strand
GCATCTGAAAACATTGTTTTGAATTTGACATATTTCTCCATAACATTAGATTTTTAATTTAATTGTGCCTTGCCTTGACAGTAACTGTTACATTCACGGGAGTTAAAAATGTCTCCCCCAATATATTGATAAAAAAGAAAAAGAAAAAAATAAGGGCTATGTTATGACAGGTAACCAAACACCAGTCCAAAATAATAAGTTACCCTAGAACCACCTCGAAGCTTTGGTTGACAAAAAATTGTCCCCCTCAAAGCTGAACGGGTGATTACAGCTCTG
>NW_024668390.1:0-602 GCF_008729295.1 Plectropomus leopardus | reverse complement strand
TAAAGGTTCAGAGGGTTAATATGTGAATATGTAAAGTCAATGTAACATTGAATGAAGCCATTTTTAACACTAATGACGTTATTGCTTTTGATAGCGTTACCTCGATGTTGTTAGCTAACATTTCCATACTTTTCTTCAGTAATGAGACGTATTCAGATTTTTTACTTCTTATGTAGTATTTAGGAATTTCTGTTTTTCTATTTGTATGTTTGTATTTTATTTTTTCCCCAATATAAAGTCCTAAAGACCGAACATGAGTCGAGCATCCTCGGCTAACCTGCTACCAGCTGATCAGAAGCTAACAAACGTTAGCTCACGTTAGCGGTGTTTTACCTCTGGGAGTCCGCAGACTCCTTTGTCTGCATACGGTGAGAGCCCGGCAGCATAATTCACAGACATTTCTGTTGTCAATATCTGTTGTCTTTGTAAAATGCGCTGAGAAAGCTGCTCCTGTGAAGCTGAATAAAGAATAAATCCTCCTGGCGGTCTTTAATTGTGTTGTTTGGATCACGTCATCTCTGAGCGACGACGTGTGCTGCATTCAGGACAGAAAGGAAAATTGTGAAACATGTGTCCTATATTTATATATATTTATTTATTTA
>NW_024668389.1:0-623 GCF_008729295.1 Plectropomus leopardus | reverse complement strand
CAATCTGTAAACAGTGAAGTCAGTACATGAGCATATTAGATATCATCATTCCTTTTTATTTCTTTTGAAATGAAATGAAACAACATTCTGTTAGAGAAACATGTCATATATACTTAAACAGCATCATCAGTTAAAATAAGCAAAACATTTCTTTGATTTAAATACAATGAACACCGGCCGAGACGCACTGAGGTCATAATATTCATGTACAGGTCTGTGCAGAAGAGTACAGGCATCAGGTTTTTAACCCTTTGAAACCGGGGCAATAGGCTAGATTTCTTTTTTTTTAAAAAAAAAGCAAAACAAAAAAAACAGGAGACAATGAGCAACTTAGAAATGAATTACCCCAAACTTTGTTATTTTAAAAAAAGTAAAATGTTACAAAATAATTACCTGAAAATTTGCAAGAAAGGAGAAGTAAAACACAACAAACAAGTAAATGACCTCAAACTTTTATATATATATTCTGTAACATAATTTGAAATATATATTTATCATACTCATTAATGTAGTTTTCTGGAGATCTTTCCCACATATTTATCTATAATTTTCTCTCTGTCTTTTTGAAAATCTAATTTTCTTGTTGCCTTTTCATGTTTTCAAAGAAATCAGTCAATTTTCCA
>NW_024668388.1:0-1008 GCF_008729295.1 Plectropomus leopardus | reverse complement strand
CGGGCACTTACACACACACAGAGTGCCATCCTGGTGTGTGCATGAGTTTTTCAATACAAAGATGCCATGTAGTGATGCCTGGTCCACTTTTCCACTAGCAATTAATGGTTAACTGACCCTTTATATTGCCATCATGTGGCCCCTCAGGTGGAGGGAGCCCTTAATTGGCCCTTTCTCTCTCTCTTCATCTCTTTGTCTGTCTTTCTGTCTCTCTGTCTTTCTTACTCTCTGTCTGTCTCTCTGTGTCTCTGTCTTTCTGCCTGTCTCTGTCTTTCTATCTTTCTCATCATCTGTTTGTCTGTCTTTCTGTCTCTCTCTCTGTCTTTCTGCCTGTTTCTGTCTTTCTATCTCCCTGTATGTCTTTTTGTCTGTCTCTGTCTTCCGGTGTATCTTGTCTGTGTCTCTGGTAGCGTCTCTGAGCTGCTCCTACGAGCGATCCTCAGCTAATCTTCTAACTTGTTCCTTACTTTGGCTGCTCTTATCTATCTGTGACTGAAAACTCACATAAGTTTTACTTAATCACTCACAGCTGTCTCCTCCTCTCAGCGGTTTTTCCTGTGTATTCACAGCCGTTCTCTCACTGTTAGCTGGTTAGCTTCGTTAGCATTAGCTCTGGTTAGCGATGGCTTCTCTCTGCTCCTCTCCCTCTTCTGCTCTCTCCTGCTCAGTGTGTCAGATGTTTAGTTACTCCTCTGCCTCCTTCAGTGATAGTGGTATCTGTCACAAGTGTAGTTTATTTGCTGCGCTGGAGGCGAGGCTTAGCGATCTGGAAGCGCGGCTCCGCACCGTGGATAATCCCTCTGTTGCTGCGATAGCTAGCGAGCCCCCTGTAGCTGGTGCGGACCGACATAGCGTAGCCTCTGCTAGCCGTCCCCCGGCAGCCCCCGTGCAGCCGGGAGGCTGGGTGACTGTCCGAGCGAAGCATAGTAAGCCGAAGCCCGCGGTACACCACCCACCCCCCCTTCACGTTTCAAATAAGTATGCTCCTCTTAACCACACACCGACCGA
>NW_024668387.1:0-796 GCF_008729295.1 Plectropomus leopardus | reverse complement strand
AACACAACAAATGTCGAGGATGACTTATTTACACTCCTGACACCTAACAAGAAGCAAAACTCATGTGACGTTACTATTTTGAAAAGTTACACAACATAGATAGGGTAGGAATGTGGCATAAACAGTTTACATTAAAAGCTATTTTTGTAATACTGTGCTGGAGTAAAGTTCACAGAATGAATGTTTAGCTGACAGATCTGCTCCATTTGAATGGCATCATAATCTGGGCTGCTGTAATTTCAAATTAAGGAGTCCAGTCAATGCCAAGTAAATGTTGTCTTCAATATTGTGAACTGAATATTAGGCCAATAGAAAAACATTTACTCCATTATACTAGTTCCTGAGGGAATATGGTCGTTCACAAGAGAGTCAGCTGGATGTTGCTGACCCAGACAAAATTGGTGATAAGCTGGCGCATTCAGCGACTGAAACGCCAAACGATACTTCCCTAAAGAGTTGGTGACCGAAAGAGAACTACAAAGAGGGTCAGTTTAAGGTTTTATGAATAAGAAACTGTATGCTTTTAAGTTTTACTGTATCACCTTTTAAGGTGTCGTATTAGTGTAAAGCTTGTTGTTCTGGTGCACCAAAATATTTGGGTATTATAGCTATATTTCTCAAGTCAATACAGACAGAAATGTATTGATAATAATATATTTTGTTAAGATATGTGTATACATATTAGGCTATTTATTCAACTGCATTTTTTTAATATTTGAAAGTAGATAATTTCATTGTTTAACTTTTCTGTGCTCTATGATTGATGGCCAAAAACATTAACATTAAACATTAAATC
>NW_024668386.1:0-525 GCF_008729295.1 Plectropomus leopardus | reverse complement strand
ATGATACATGTATCATAAGTTTTTTATATACTTGCTTTTATGTGATGTCCTCTTTTTATTTGCTTTTATTCATTCTACCTATATCTATCTAGGTCATATCTACTTCTTTTTTGTGGTTTAATTGCTTTTTTTGGTTTCGGTCTATTCATTTATATTATTTTATATTGACGTTTTGCATCCTGCATCTTGCGTTATTTGTCCTCTTCTGTTTCTGCTTTGTTTGTTACAGCACTTTGTAAACTGTTTTTAAAGGTGCGTCATAAGTAAAGTTATTATTATTATTTTACAGAGCTGTTGTTGGAGCTGCTGCTTTAGTGTCTGTATTGATGTAAGCATAGTTTGAATTTTCCAAATTCCTATGCTCTCCCATCCAGTTTGGCCCGCATTGTAGGTATCCCAGCATGCTTTGTACACCGAGTCAGTCCAATACAAAATAAATGGTAGCAAATTTCTGGTTGCTTGTGGTTGTGTATAGTGCGCATGAACCATTATAGCAACAGTCAGTAATCCAAAGCCAAATTCAGA
>NW_024668385.1:0-978 GCF_008729295.1 Plectropomus leopardus | reverse complement strand
TCATGTAACTTCTGTAAGATTAGCAAGAAGTCTCTTGGGTAAAACGCAAGGCATTTCATCTTTGCTCATTTCAAACCATCATGCAGCAACAGCTCGCTAAACACTCGCTGACAGGCGTGGATGGTTTTAACAGATTTCACAACAACAAGTATCACAACAAATCATAATGACTACTAAACACATTTTCTCTATATTACTCCTTTTTTCAGCATGCCAAGAGAGTTGGTGAGAAAAACTGACAGGTGCACAAAGTGAGGCAGGGAAAGACAGCAAGGTCTGTCCCCAAAGAACACTCCGCCATGTGACACTGAGCAGATACTGCAAAAACAGCTGTCCTGTGTGGGTTAGCACAGCAGTCTAAAAGTCTTCAATTTGCAACAGGCACATATCTTAATTGACTGAGTCAGTAGACCTGCATTGTGAACTCACTACACATGGGGTACTAAGCATCTGACATAGTTGGAGAAGTTAGAAACATTGCTTTTTGTAGTGGACATGTAAGGATACTTTGTGCCAAAATTTGAGAGCTCCAACACAAACATTCAGCAAGTTACAGGTGCTGAGACAGAAAGAGATACAACCACACCGGATCTTCCCTTCAATAAAAAAAAACTATTATACACTGCAATGAAATATTAAAAAATATGAAAGGGTTTTGTTAAAGATATACTCTGCAGGGTTTTCCTAAAACAAATGGAAAGACTCATACAGAAGTAATCCCTCTCAATTATTGCTTATGAAGTGTGTGGTGGTGTATTTTTCTGCACAAACTCTGCCTCCTGCCTGCATTCTCCATGTTAAGTACTATTTTATTTTTGTTCATAACTCTTATAGGCGTGTACTCCCGCAGTCTCTCTTTCAAACTCCGTGCAAACTAATTTGGATCAATGTTTGAGTGCTGCTTGGGCGGAGAAAGTCAGTAGTTTGTGACGGTGTGTCATTACATCTTGAAAAAAACGTAAATATAGCAAGGCACAC
>NW_024668384.1:0-278 GCF_008729295.1 Plectropomus leopardus | reverse complement strand
CATTTTTTGAAAGTCCTTGTTGTATTCTACGGTCGCGTCTTGCTTGAACGATGAGGGTTAAGTTTATGTCCGAATACAACCACAAATCCCCCACAAATTTGGATGCTATGTAAAACGTAAATAAAACATTTGATTTGTAAATCCTTATCGAACTATGCTCACCTGAGTACAGTACAAAGACACAACGTTTATGTCCAAACTGACAAATGTTTTTTGAAAATACACACTCACTCTGAATTTGATGCCTGCAACACGTTCCAAAAAAGTCATTGCAGTCT
>NW_024668383.1:0-224 GCF_008729295.1 Plectropomus leopardus | reverse complement strand
TGAAAACATGGATGCTTCACACACATTTTCCCTCGGCAACACAGAAGGTCTACACAACCAGCACAGTTTCGAGGTGGACACCCAAGGTTCTTGAGTTATTGCCATGTTGTATGAGGTCACCTTGACCTTGACCATAGACCTTCAACCACCTTAATCACTTAATTCTTGAGTCCAAGCGGTAATTTGAGGAAACTCCCTTAAGGCCATCTTCAGAAATTGCGTTC
>NW_024668382.1:0-344 GCF_008729295.1 Plectropomus leopardus | reverse complement strand
AATTACATCAGTAATATAAAGGGACGGCTATCAGCACTTGAGCACTTCGATATGGGCCAAATAACCCAGTGCCAAGTGGTATCAAAACGTTTCCAGTCAAACAAGACCTGCATTTAATGATTTTTACGCCAAAGGTCTGATCACGGATCGTTTCAGCTCCCTGCTGGATCAGCAAACTTTCTGTTGCTGCTTTCTCCAATGCCACTCTCCTCCAAATAAAATGTTATTTTCAATATCATTTTCAGGGTACAGATATTACAGTTTTTATTAAATAATACCCAGTCCTAGTTATATAATAAACATAATAGAACAACACTTTGTAAAGTAGACAGGCATGCCTTTTT
>NW_024668381.1:0-646 GCF_008729295.1 Plectropomus leopardus | reverse complement strand
TATAATAGGGCTGGCACTCAATGAGTTTATGATTGGCGTGATCAGGCGCATGCTAGAAAACAGGAAGCAAGGGTAACAGTGTGTGTCCTGAGTCCAAATGATGGCACCATTCCTCACAAAACAAGTTATTGCCTCGTTTAAGGTGGTCAACAGCAGCTGCACTGATGGTGAGGTTGACACTGAGGAGAATAACTGCAAAAAAGGACTCAAATCACTTACCTCTGGAGAGAGGGACAGCCTGTTTTAATTGCATTGGCACAGGAAGTGGGTGGCCAGTGATGGCAAGCTAAGGCAGCAACTGTATGTCAACTGAGTGGGTGACTCATAAGTGTGAGAGAGAGGATGTATGGTTGGCACATGCTGGGCAGATTTCTCTCCCACGCACTGCAAAGACCTTGGATTGGTTAACTTTCCAAGGTACACAATTGGCAGTGTTGAGTGGGAAGCCAGTAACCTGATGCGCCAGATGTTTTGTTACATAGAACCTTATGAGAGGCCATCATTAAAACTGTTTGGAAGAGGGCAGGTATTTAAAAAAAATAAAATTGGCAGGTGATTGGATGAACATCTGTCTATCACGGGCCAGTTTAAAGACCAGAAAAAACATCTTTCCCATTATTATGATTATTTTTCTTTGAAGAAATAA
>NW_024668380.1:0-202 GCF_008729295.1 Plectropomus leopardus | reverse complement strand
TATAATTTTATAAGCACCTTATAAACTTAGGAGGACAAGACAATGAGTTGACCCTAAAATCAGCAAAAATTGGTTTAAAAAAGTTATTAAAAAAAACTACCTGAAAAAAAGAAAAAAGAAAATGACTGAAGAGACAGAAAACATGCTGAAAAAATGTATTTATTTTATGTATTTATCAGATGTTTTTCTGCAACATAATTTT
>NW_024668379.1:0-541 GCF_008729295.1 Plectropomus leopardus | reverse complement strand
GACAGCTGCCAAACTGCAGACCACTGTTCAAGACCAACAAAAAAAAAACAAGACAAGACATCGAGGCGTCTCCACTGGTATTTCAGGCCCCTAATGTGGGTGTTTTTTTTCGTGACCTCTGGCTGTGTTTCCAATAACTTCTGAAGCATCAAACCCAGGTGTTTAAAGACAAAATAAGAACATTTTTTAACCATAACCGAGTAGTTTTTGTGACTTAACATAGCTGCTAGTTTTTGTCAGTGGCCATTTAATAATGTTGTACCAGCATTCTGAACATAAATATGTGTGGCAGGAGCCTTCTGATCTACATAAATAACACAATAACCGCTACTAATGCCTATTTAATAGAGTGAAAACCATTAAAAATGGGTGTATGAGGTCTTGAGTTTGTCATATATTTAGAACTGAATGATGAAAAACACAGAGTGACGAACCACACATGCACATTCGAACATGTAGCAAGTTAAAACCAACTTGCTGACTGAGTTCTTACTAAATACGCAGCTGTAAATCACTATCAAGTAAAGTAGAAATAGACTGC
>NW_024668378.1:0-735 GCF_008729295.1 Plectropomus leopardus | reverse complement strand
CTCTCTCAAGGGCTTACTCTGCCGATTTAAAAGGGGCAGTTTATTCACCCCAAAATCAAAAATAAATATGTTGTTCATGAGCAGATGTGAACATTAATGGTGTCCTTCTCAGCTGACCGGTAACGTTAGCAAGCTCAGTGGTGCGAGGTGGGTCAGCAGTCATTGCGCGCTTCCTTCGGTGTGGTGATATGGTTGGCAGGTTTCGTTTACAAAGAAAATAGTTGTTTTATGAAACTGTTCCCAACAAGGGCAGTGGATTATCTCAAGTGACCACGTAATGATTCACAAGCATAACAGATAAGAGGAAAAATATGTATTTTTGATTTGGGGTGAACGGTCCCTTTAAATGTATGTCCATAAAAGGACAGCTGAAGGCATTTTACAATTGTTTTTGATGTGTTCCCCATGATTGGTAAACTGACATTCATGATTAAAATTGAATAAGTTTTCCCTGTTTTGCTATTAGATAAATTAAGTCCCCTCCACTCTCCTCTCCTCAGGTCACCACTGACAAGAAGAGCCTGGCTTTTGTTGACAACATGCTTAAAAAATCTAATAAGAAGGTTGAGGAGCTTCACCAGGAGCTACAGGAGCTCAACGCCCACATCGTGGTCAAAGACCCCGAGGAACTGCTAGGTAACAACAGACACACCACAGACGCACCACAGACACACCACAGACACACCACAGACACACCACAGACGCACCACAGACACACCACAGACACACCACAGA
>NW_024668377.1:0-2349 GCF_008729295.1 Plectropomus leopardus | reverse complement strand
AGAACAGACCGCTGAATAAAGAATCAGAATATTTAAAACAACAACAACAACATACTGATGAATAAATCACATTTAAAAATATATCTGACTAATGGAAAAGAATAAAATAAGTAAACCCAAATAAAAGCAGTCTGATGAATCAAGAATCATACATAAAAATAATAAAAAAACAGACTAACTGAAAAAATATTATGCTGATATAATATTACCCTGAAGATTAATGCTAAGCTAACACGGCCAGCTGCTGCTTTCGGCTTTATATTTCGTGTAGAGACACAAGAGCGAATTCAGTCTGAACATCTGAACAAAACACAGAAACACCAGATGAGGATTTCCCGAAATGCCCTTGAAAAATAAAACCGTGTGGGGATCTGCTGTTTGTCCTGAAATGGGAAGTGAGTCCCAAAAATGACGGTCAACAAACACACACACCTCTCAGGCGTCTCTGTGCTGTTTTCACTGCAGTAGTTTCGGGGTCGTCGAGGTCGTTCGCACCGTTCAGGGACAGGAACACTTTCATCTGTGTGTGTGTGTGTGTGTGTGTGTGTGTGTGTGTGCGCTTACGCGTCTTTGATCTTATTGGTCCTCTCCACGTTGTCGATGTCCATGCGGATCTTGTAGTTGAGTTTGGCCGGCAGCTCGGTGGCGTTTGGCTCGATGTCCGGGAACACGATCCCCGCCCAGAACTTCCTGTCCTCCAGCAGCACCATGGACTGGTTGACCAGTCGCTCTTCGCTGGAGACCGGCTCCAGTTTGTCCAGGTTCACACACTAACGCACGCACACACCCACACACACGCACACCCACCCACACACACGCACACACCCACACACACACCCACACAAACACACACACACACACACACAGGTCAGGTGGCTTTAAAGCAGCAGTGAAACGTGAGTCCCAACAATGTGAGCAACGGGTCCGTGTCCTCACAAGCACTGAAAACAAACACAACCGTCTCTGTAACACAGACGTGTCGTTCAAAAAACCGTCTTCACGCCGTCTTTACGCCGTCCACACTGACCTCCATGAAGCGGGAGATGCTCATGATGGCCTGGTCGGTCTCGTTGAACACCTCCCTCCAGGTGAGGGCGCCGCCCGGCGCCTGTCCCGGCTGCTTGGACAGGAAGGTGGAGACGTCGGCGACGGTCCAGTCGGTGTTGGCGAGCTGAGCGTGGAAGAACTTTGCGGTGAGGTTGTTCTTCAGCAGAGTCTGAACAGATAAAGATTTTATCTAAATCAGCTGAATATTTAGAGACAAAACAAACAAAAACCACAGAGCAAACACTGTATTGTCATTAATATGATTACATATTTAACTACAAAATAAAAATCATAAAATACATAGAGCTAATAAATGAACAAATTAAACAGACTGATGGCAAAAGATGACTACAAAATAAAGGACAGAATAATAAATAAAATACATAAAAAACAAATCAAATACAGAGTGATAAATCAAGAAATATATACTGTATATATAACTATTTGAAAAAGATTGAGGAAATATTAAATATACAAAAAAACAAAAAAGAAAACATAAGTCTGATGAATAAAAAAAAATAAAATACATAAAAAAACAGACTGATGAAAGAGTGATTAATAGAGTAAAAAAGACGACGAAAAGAAGAAAATAATAAAACAGCCCAATAAATAAAAACTTCATATACATAAAATGAAACCAACAGACTGATTAAGAATAAAGTATAGAAAAAATAGAAAAACAGACTGATGAATGAAGAATATAAATAAAATTAGACTGGTGAATAAAGAATACTACATATGTAAATAAAAGATAAACAAGTATTTAAAAAACTACACTGGAATAAAATAAAATTAATAATCGACTGAATAAAGGATCAAATAAACTGACAAAATTAAAAAAGCAAACATGTATGCAAAGTTGATTTTTTGTTTCAACATTAAAAGAACAAAACAAAAATGAGGAACAGGAAATACCCGGATGACGTCCATCTGCTCGCTGTTCTCCATGAAGTCCCACACTTTGGGTCTCATCTCGTCCCACATCCCGCCCAGGTCCCTGAACACACCCAGCTCCTGGAAGGTCCGGTTCACCTGAACGCACCGCACACACAGACACACGGTGACGCCGGCCGCTACGCCTGCCACGGGTGAGGACACAGGAAGTGATGTCATACCTCGTGGATGATCCTCTGCGTGGCGGGCGTGTGCGGCGTGTACAGGATCTTCCCCATCAGCAGCGGCTTCAGGGCCTGCCAGATCATCCGGGACATCGGGTTCGAATCCATGTTCTTTACCAAACTGTTACAGTATGGAGCTGCAACACACACACACACACACGCACACACACAAACACACACACAC
>NW_024668376.1:0-502 GCF_008729295.1 Plectropomus leopardus | reverse complement strand
CTGCTCCACCGGCTGTCCTTTATCAACTACTGACAGGACACACCAGACGGACGGCAATGTCGGTCCACCACATTGGTCCAGACTAAGAGATCTCAAGAACTGGATGACATTTTGTACAGATATTAATTAATATTAATGATTGACCGACTTTGCTGACTGTTGGATGGATTGCCATGAAAGTTGATACAATTATCATGTTCCCATCAGGATGAACTGTCAGTCAATGCAGGTTTATGTAAAAGTAATGATAAATCAGTTTTAAAAATCTTAGTTTCAAGTTTTGCATTTTAAATATGGTTCAACTTTAAAAAAAAAAAAAAAAAAAGTATTATTAGCAAAACCTAAAGTATCAAAAATAAAAGTATTCACTATTTCTGATGTATTAAAGCTGTAGTTGGTAACTCTAATTTATTAATTTTTTTCATAATTCATAATTTTTCATATTTGCTGAAACTGTAACTATACTCTCTCTCTCTCTCACACACACACACACACACACACA
>NW_024668375.1:0-512 GCF_008729295.1 Plectropomus leopardus | reverse complement strand
TAAGTCAATGTGATATCCCAGCAGGTGATTTCAGTCACAACACCCTGTGGGGTTGATGAATCTTGTACATTACTAAATCTGATCTTGAAGGCATTTTTTTCTTATTTTTTTTATTTCAATCATTAGTGTTTTTACAGTTGTAATGTCTTCTGTGGCTCTGAAGAGAGCGCCATTAGGTCTGACATAGTGATATCATCAGGGATTTGGTTTGAAACTTTACATTTTTCAACAGGAAGCCTGAAATACAACTGGAAACGTGGAGTATAAAATGTGTCAGTGAGGAAGGGGCTAATGATAGATACTATCATGTTGTATTCTGGGAAAATCAAGGACCAAGTGTACCTGGGTCTTCACCCATAGTAGGAATTAAAATATAACATGTCTTGGCTTTGGTTGATTCAATATTGACCATTTCTTTTAATAAATCAGTTTTCAAGTGCAATGCTAAACTGCTGGAGTACTCCTTTAAAGGCACAGTTCACCCCAAAATCATAATTGCATGCAACAATCTA
>NW_024668374.1:0-525 GCF_008729295.1 Plectropomus leopardus | reverse complement strand
CTGATATAGTAGATTTATTTGCTTCCATGTGACACAAGGAGGAATAAATAAGAAAAATACAAAATCAACAACATCAGAGTTTTGATATTGACTATCTATCTAATAAATTGTTCTTTTAAACAATGTGATGGAGTTGAACAGAACATTTGTTAAAGTATCCTGATTATGTTGCCTGAGCAGTGAGATTACATTAAGACAGGGTGGGTATTTCCCTATATTCACAAGACAAAATCAACAGGAAAAACACATTTTATAGTTGTTATTTAAGAAAGAATTCTTCCAGAGGGGCAAGCCCCCAGACCCCCAGAGGGATGTCACCTTTTTCCTCCTTGAAGAGTCTGCACTCCTGAAAACACATCTGTCTGCTCTCATCTCTTTTCTTCATGTACTTTCTTGCTTTCTGTGCTTCAAATATAGATCCCTTGTGTTTTTGTGTCCCTGTTAGGAGTCGTACCTTCGGACTGTTCAAAGGACCTCGCCCCTCGTTCCCTCAGCTCTTCAGCTCCCACAACTGCCCCTCCTCCT
>NW_024668373.1:0-551 GCF_008729295.1 Plectropomus leopardus | reverse complement strand
TACTGGCTGCAAAACGACCAGCGAGTCTACTGGCAGGACATCTGACCTGCTACGAGCCTTACAAATTCCATATTAAAATCAATTTGATGGTGTCTCTAGTTTTTCATTCAGCACCCCAAGGCTGTGTGGAGGAGATGAAGTGAAATTTTGGTGAGGAATCGGAGCCTGATCAGGACTCAGTAAGAAATAATAATTTTAGTGATATTCATTTTAGAGAGACTCTGACCTTCACCTGCAAATGTGAACTAAAATTAACACATACCAACCAGGGAAAAAGACACAAAAAGACCACAAAGCAAAACAAAAGAACTGTAAAATGACCAAAAAAAATACACAATGGACAAAAAAAAACACGAGGAGAAATATTATATAACAAAGCAAAAGGGAAAAAAGCAGAGAAGACAAAGAAATACTTCAAAGACAAAGAAAAAAGCATAATGGACACATAATGACCTCAAAGAGACACAAAATGACCTAAAAAGATGATAGATGGATAGATGGATAGATAGATAGATAGATGGCTCCCACATTAACCTTTTCACTCTCTTTCT
>NW_024668372.1:0-439 GCF_008729295.1 Plectropomus leopardus | reverse complement strand
AAATGGTTTCTGCAAGTGTAAATTTGCTTCTGTTGACTTTGAGTCAAATGCAATATAAAATGATGAAATTACAGTTAATTTAAAGGAGGTCTAGTGGGTTTGGTGAAAGCGATGTTGGGGCTGTTTCTGAATAAATATAAAGCATCCTTCTCTTTAATAGAAGGCCTACCTCTGTAGGAATCCTTTCCATAATGTTGTCAGACACTTCGATTTACAATCTGAGCCTATATGTGGATGTACACTGACACTGATCGTGCCCACTGCCCACAGGAACAACACTGTTGTCTACTTTGCCGCTGCAGCACTCTCTCTCAAATCTTAAAATCTTTTAAGATAAAAGTTTAAAAACTGAAAAAACTATTCTGCCCATTAGTCACTTAGACACAAAAAAACGGGAAAATAGAGTCCACCTTGAAAAATACCCTTTACCTCAAACTTC
>NW_024668371.1:0-836 GCF_008729295.1 Plectropomus leopardus | reverse complement strand
AGGGGGGATGCCAAACTGCCTCTTGATCTTTTTTTAACAATTACAACATTTCTGAAAATAAACACTGACATGAATCTGATGTATTAGATAAATGTACCTCTTTATAAAACCAATTTAGCTTGCAGTACACACTCATATGTGCTAGCTAATGCTAAATCAATTTGCGCTTCTTTCCATATATCGGCTAATTATTTATTTTTATGTATTATTATATAGCACCCCATCACTCTTTACTATGCCTACAGTTCTGTTACTAGTATTACACTGGAATGGTGGGGTGTTGGGGTTCGTTTTCTTAAGGTAGCTACCAAAAAAGGTTTACCTGTATCTAAAATAGGCCTAACTGACCCCAGACAACTCTTTAAATATAAGTAAATGGTGTTTAACTGTCTTTTAAAATTTTTGAAGTATGAACAAATTATATTTCCCCTTTCAGTAGAAAAAAGAGAAAAAAAATCATAAAAATATCATAACACAAAATGTATGCTTTAAATTAACAAGTATGGCCTTTACAAATAATATTCACAATCGTTGTTTTTAGCTCTTGAACAAGTTGGCAATGAAGCTCAATTGACTTTTACCCAAATAGTAGAACCCGAAATCTCCTATTTTTCTGACTAAACCAATATTTGTCAGTCTTGTAAGCAAATTTTTCCTATGGCAAATATTCAGAAAAAGAACAACTAAATTGCCCCACTGTGGAAACACACGCCCACACACACGCATGCGCGCAAAAGTAAAACAAACAAAAACGTAGCGTCGCTGGGGTGCGGTGCCGCCGACAAAATGCTCTTTCCCAGCAGAGCAAGAAAACACAGAGCTCAACTCACAGTTCG
>NW_024668370.1:0-880 GCF_008729295.1 Plectropomus leopardus | reverse complement strand
TCTGAAATATTTATCCATGCCCAGAGCATTCAGTGTGTGTGTGTGTGTGTGTGTGTATGTTATCTAAGCCTTCCCTCAGCGTTAACACCTTCGATAAACAAGAACATATAAACCTTAAACACTCTCCCACCTGCTGACACACAACCACATGTAAACCTTCCTCTCAATCACACCTAATGTATCACACCCGCAAAGACACATACAAGAATGTTGAAGTGTGGAAAGGATATTTTGGAAAAAAAAAAAAACTTGTAAAAAACAAGGAATTGACAGAGGGATGAGCAGGAGTGTTTTTCCTCTTGGTGTTGTGTCAAGGGCTTGTCTGCCAATCAGGGGGCCATAGGGGGGAGGCAAACCAGACATTCAGTCATACATCATTAAATAGGGCTTGGTTTCGAAAGCTGTGGATATAGCAATATAAAAAATGCAGTCTTGTTATAATTGGGTAAATAATGACATGTCCAGGGGGCAGTTTGAGGGAGCATGAGACTGGCTGGTAGCAAATAAATAGATGTTTTGGCTCCTGGTCCCTTGTTAATAATAGATTTTGGAGGGTGCAGGTGAGCACCAACTATATTCCACTATCCTCTTGTTAAATTTGACCCAGCTACTTAATTTATCATATAGAATAATAAGCAGGGTTGTTCTCTTTGATGACACATATATTATATACGTGGCCAAAAATAAATTTCTGTAAATGCAAGGTGTCAGTACTTACATGTCTGTACTTAAAGGAATACTTCCTCCACAAAGTGAACATCGGTATATCGAATACTCACCCCATGTTGCATTGAATTTGTGAAGAATTTTTTTTTTCTCAAAATGCCTCCACCGTATACGAAGAATCCAAAAATGGAGATAATTCTTGATGAGTTGAAGT
>NW_024668369.1:0-831 GCF_008729295.1 Plectropomus leopardus | reverse complement strand
AAAGTTGAACATTTTTCAACCCTTTGTGACAACAAAAACATGCCAATAGTGCAATTCTCACTGCAAAATAGACGCTCAGTGCCTCGTCACACCGCTGACATTTGTAGCATAGCGTAAATATGAACCCCTTCCTATGCTCAGCATTAAAAAATGTGTAAGCGTCAGGAAAAAAATGCTTCTTTGAAATGAGGTCAAGCTGTTGTTGCAGCTGCACTTGTCACCATCTTCCCCGTGTTGTTGCTGCTGTTCTTCCATACTGCTAGGTGTCCTTCCTTTGGCAGACTAGAAAACCTGCAGGCCTATGGAAGCACTGCATCCCTGCTATCTACAGTACATGTGGTACTAGAGAAAACCCTATACCACCATGTAAAAACTTGGCGGTATAGGGTCTGAATTTTAGCATCAACTTGGTAACGAAGTATCATTCACGTGCGTTTTATTATCTTATTTACCTTATTAACTTTACCTATCTTTTATTACTTTCGTGAAATAAGCATTTAATCAGAATGTAATATATACAATGTGCATGTATAATGACCTGAAATCCTGCTGTGCGTAGTGTTCTCTGCAGACAGGTTCGTGGTACTCCAGCTCCTCAAAGACCACAGGGCTGCCACTGGCAGAGGAGGAGCCCTCCTGGGACTGGGAAGATCCCAGTGGACTCTGACGGATTTGGCTGCTAGGAAGAAGGCACACAAGCCTCGAACCTCCCTGATCTCGCACTGCCACCACCTCTGGTAGCCTGTACAGATCCCCAACCACGAGCTTACGGGAATATCTGGAGAGACAAAGGAAGAGCATAAAGTTTGGCAGCGCAAACTACTGAAATAC
>NW_024668368.1:0-201 GCF_008729295.1 Plectropomus leopardus | reverse complement strand
ACGGTATCCAGCAGTCACTTTTCTAGCTTTTACTCACCTTGTGACACAGCCTTTGAGTTATCTCAGTTTGCTCGGTAGTATAGGAGTGTTTGGGAGGGGGTTAAAGGTTAAGAAGGGGTAATGAGTGTTCCTCAGGGATTTCATTTCTGCATTCCAGCTCATTGGGGAGGAATGTTGTTTTTGTGTGTGGACCCCAATGAA
>NW_024668367.1:0-753 GCF_008729295.1 Plectropomus leopardus | reverse complement strand
TTCACACGCAAACACTCACACAAAAATGTACTCTCTCATATATATATATGGTTGTCCTCTTCCGATAGTGCCTCATAGTTGGCTGGTGTGACAGAGGGAGCAGTGTTTCCATCACGCGTCCTCAACTCCTAAATGTTTCTCCATAAGCTGAGCTGAGTAGGCGTCAGTGTTTTTGTATTTGTTTCTATTACCTTGTCTCCACCACAGCCTGGGTCAGCAGAAATTCTATAAAAGACAGAAAATCAGAATGAGATGATACACAATGTATGCATATACATCCTCAGCTGTCAGAGGGCAAATAAAGTATAATTCACTTATAAGGCGGAATGAAATCTGCTATAAGTGATTAACTATTATGGAATGGGGAAAATCCACAAACAACATTAACCATTTATAAAACAAGGAGGAATGTAATGTACCAGATTTAAGAAAATTTCAAGTTTTTTTCACCTGTAGTCCCTGGATCATGCATTAAGTAGTACATGACAATGCCATGGATGAGGGGGCCAAGTTGTAGCATGTAAACTGGGAACTAATTTGGACCTAAAACTGAGGTAGTACTTGCTTATAAATGACTGCTGGTGCACATCTGATGAGAATCATCTCAAGGTGATTCTGTAGATAACCGCCTGATAGCTCAGTCTTGTCATAAATATTTAAAGGATATGATACACAAATGACTATGCACAACACAGAGAAGTCATTTCCGTCTGTAAATGTGGGATTCAATTTTTCTCTACTGTCAAGAAAACA
>NW_024668366.1:0-1402 GCF_008729295.1 Plectropomus leopardus | reverse complement strand
CTCACACACACACACACACACACACACACACACACACACACACACACCCTCCTCTTCATCCGTCCACCCCCACACTAAGTTAATTGCTTCCTCTCCTCCATCTTTCTCTCTTTCTCTCTCTCTCTGTCTTCTGTTTCTTTCACTGTTAACAGCTTCTGTCTCAAGATCATGTAAATCAGCTTTTCTGTAAATAGGACGTTCAGTCTTTTTTTAATCTTGCTCTTGTGAGTCCCTTAACTTTAAGAAGTGTAATAAATAAATAAAAGCATTCAAAACATATTTAAAGTATGAAAAGTAAAAGTACCCAATGCGGGAAAAAAATGAACACACCAAAACCTCAAATTTGTATTTTTTTAAAAGAAAAAACACCCAAAACTTCAATTGAAACACAAAAAACAAAATTATTTTTTAAAAAAAAGAAAAGAAAAAATCCTCAAAGTTATAAAACAAACAAATAGGAAAAATATCCCCAAAACTTAAAAAAAAAATTAGAAGAAGAGAAAGCATACAAAATATAAGAAAAAAAATTCAAAGGGGGAAAAAAAGAAAAAAAACACGCAAAAAAAAGAAAAAAGAAGAGGATAAAACATCCAAAAAACTATAATAATACCCACCACCTGTCACAATTAAAATTTAAAAAAAAAATTGTTCGCAATTAATTTTCTGTGAATCAACTATTAAATGTTAATTCAACTTATAACTACATATTTAATGCAAAAATAATCTGTAGAGTAACTAAAACCGTCAGATAAATAAGGTAAAAAGTTCATTTTTCCCTCTTAAAGTGAAGTAGAAAGTTAAGTACAAGTACCTCAAATTTATACCTCCATACAGTACTTGAGTAATTGTACTTCCACCACTGCATGTTTAAAAACCTTTTTAATGAATGTCTCTGTCTTTGTCTCTCTCTTAGACTCAAGACAGATGCAGTCGTCTCCATCTTGGTCGTACGACCAATCGTATCCGTACCTCGGCCAGATAACCACGCCCACCGTCCATACAGCCAATCCCCTTTCGCCTGGTCGATCTTCGCTCAGCGACCTTTCGTCCCGACTCGCAGGTAACACACGAGCACACACACTGTTACATGACGTTGGAAAAAGTTTGGTTATTTCAGTCAGACTAACGTGTTAAAAAGTATTTTAAAAGTCTAGCTTAAGTAAGTCGAAGCTGACAAAGTTGGACTTAACCTTTTTGAAAAAAACGTTTTTTTCTTTTGTCTTTTTGAAAACTTCAGAGAAAAGGCCAAAAAAAATGTAAACATATTAGAATTTTTACTCTTTTTTTTGCTTATTTTCATGTTTTTAAGCAAGTCGAAGTTGACAAAGTTGGACTTAACACAAGCTTTTTGAAACCTTCGGAGAAAAGGCCAAAAATTAGTCGGAAATGTTCCACAAATCGC
>NW_024668365.1:0-868 GCF_008729295.1 Plectropomus leopardus | reverse complement strand
TCTCCCTTGCCTCTCTCTCTGTGACTTCAGGTATGGCAGTTTAGCACTTTGTTCTCTCCTGTGGACGCTTGGTGCCTCCAAGACATCCCGTCCATGTCCGAGCACCTGAAGGTGTGTCCCTGCTATGAGAGAGAGTCCAAGACAGAGAAGATTCGCCTGCCGCGAATCAGAGAAGAAGTCCAAACTAAGGCGAGCTGCAAAGGTCCCACTCTGGTTACCTTGTTCCAGCAGAAGAGGATCATGATGTAGTAAATGCTGGTTTAATCTGTTATTATGAAACAGGTTACGTGTTGTCTGATTTTTTCCTCTTCTCTTATATGTCCTGCCACTGCTGTTCACTGTCATTTAAAAATGAAGGAGAAAATTCCAATAAAAATAAGAAAAAATGAGTGAAACCTGAGTGATCTCATTAGCATGATTTACAGAATTAAAAACATATCCGGAGCATCTTTACATTTGAAAAGCAGTCTCTAATAGTCAGTGCAGACACTGCCCAGCTAGCTAGCAACACCATTACATGTTGACATTTAGTTGAATTTAGGTTGTGACATCAGGTGACCACAATTTGTCAAGACAACGAATGCCAAAATCAATTTGATGTAGAATATTGATAACATGATGCTTAGATATTTTGTTGTTTTAAAGTTTAAAACCCAAAATCCACTTTCTTCCCAACGTCTCACGCCCATCAAGACATTTAGCTGTAAGGTACAGCATGAAGAACAAAGCCCAGTGATGCTGGCAGACTTTGGTATTGATTGAATTTAGGTTGTGACGTCAGGTGGCCAAAATTCAATGTCAGGATGATCTGACAATCTGACACAGAATACATTTTGTTCATTTTGTGTTGTTGTTCAGTGACCAAAAT
>NW_024668364.1:0-493 GCF_008729295.1 Plectropomus leopardus | reverse complement strand
TTCCTGTCGTCTAAGAAATTCTAAAAATATATGAACCCATGAACAACTCTCTCCAAAATCCAAAAGCAAGAGTGCTAAAACTTTGTGATGTCGTCAGGTATAAGGTGTGGAGCTGCTCCTTAGACAGTGAATTGGGAAAGATGTTGTAGATGACCCCGAGAGCACCCAGGGGGAACGTGTCAAATATATTTCTGTTTCAGATCTGTGGACACTACAGTAGAGTAAAGCTCATTGGATATTAAAAAAGAAGTTATGTGAGTCCAAAAAATCAGGCTCCCATTTATTGTCTGTAGAGCAGCTCCAGACTTTATTCATGATGATATCACAAGTTTAAGAGACCAACATTTTGAAGAATACTCTGAGAGAGCTCCTATCTTAGCCTAAAATTTCACTAGCAGGTAGTAACAGCTTAGAAGTGATTTAGGAAAATTCAAAGAGCAACTCTTTGAGATTTTGCTGAATGGAAAGTGCGTTATAAATAAAATATATTATT
>NW_024668363.1:0-311 GCF_008729295.1 Plectropomus leopardus | reverse complement strand
AAAATATCAACAGGTGAGTCACATAAACATTCACCCCCATATTGTTGTCATGAATGTTTAAATAAGCTACAGAGACTAAAATCATTTTTTTGTACCGGGCTGTAACCATGTTTATTTCAGTTGTTAAGATGGGCATTTTTGACAAGGGGGTCTAAAAGGATTTACGTGCTTCTGGAGCCAATCTCAATTGGCCTTTAGGGGAACTGAAATTTTTGGCACTTCTGCATTAGCTTCATTTTCTAGCCTTGTAGGTTGCTGCATCTTTTTTTTTTTCTAAACTCACTTTTAAATTCATTAGAATGACAATGTTA
>NW_024668362.1:0-577 GCF_008729295.1 Plectropomus leopardus | reverse complement strand
TATTGTATTGTATTGTATTGTATTGTATTGTATTGTATTGTATTGTATTGTATTTTATGTCTAGTGGGGGTTGGGGTGGCAGGGGAAGCTTGCCCAAGCCAACAAATAGGTCTGACACTACTGTAGGTTACAAGATAAACCTGGGGAGATGATTCATGTGATTGGATAGAAAAAAAAACAAATTTCTCTTGTATAAATTCACCAGTTTGCTTTGCATTTATCTGGGGAAATATTGGATATGTGTACCTCTTTCAGCCTAAATAAAATCATCCAAGAACTGTACTTCGTAAGGCTATTTCATGTTCTTTTTGTCATGTAAAATCCTTTAAAGGTAACCACAAACTACTAGAAACTAAAGCAAATATATGTAATGCAGTAAAAAGTATATATTTCCTTCTGTCATGTAATGGAGTAAATGTATGAAATGGCAGAAAATGGAAAATACAAGTACGTAAAGATTTTACTCGGGCACAGTGATGGGGTTAATGTACTTTTCGTTCACATATTCAGTGCATTAAAAAATGAAATTATTATTTTAGTGCCATCATCACTTAACCCTGTGTCTAGACTTCTTGTC
>NW_024668361.1:0-480 GCF_008729295.1 Plectropomus leopardus | reverse complement strand
AACGACGGTAATCGGAGACGATTTGTGCAGCAGCAGCTTGGTGCTAATGTTAGCTCCTTTGGCATGGCTAGAGTCAATGACTCTCTCCTGTTTGAAATGTTAAACAAATAAACAACAGAGGCCACATTTTGCACATCCTGGGTCGGTCATTCTCATGACATGACTTATACTTGTCCAGGTGAAGCCAGACATTAATAAAACCGTATTATCCAGGTATTAGGCAAATTTACATATTTACTTTGTAGAAGCTGCAGCTCAGGTCAGAGTCTGACACTCTGACATTCCTCACACAAAGAACAGCATAACATCAAGTGACTTGACTGATGCGCCCGAACATTAACCCCAAAAATACCAAAACCTCCTGGGTTTATTTACTTCCCCAGGCCTGGAATTATGCCCTTACAAATCACTAAAACAATACTTAACTTGTTGGGAGAGTCATTTTCTAATAAAGACATCAGGTTTGAGCTGAACAGTCTG
>NW_024668360.1:0-717 GCF_008729295.1 Plectropomus leopardus | reverse complement strand
ACCCAAATATTATTGGGATCATTGGAGATCTGGTAGGCGCCAAAACCCGCGAGGCCACCAAAGAGAGCGCCAGCAGCAAGAGAGGGGACGCTGCCTGAAAGACGCAAAACCCAGCAGGTCAACACCTGCGCCTGATATCCACGAGACTGAGGAGCATGCACAGACTAGAGTGTAATGAGAGTGACATGTTTTTGTTTTTAAGTGCATGGATACACACAGAGCAAAAAAAAAATCAAAAACGTTTTTAATCTTGCTCCTATTTTTCCACAGGTTTAAATTAAAAATCAAAGACTTTTTATGCATTCAATAGGTATAGTCCTCTCAAAATTTGGTCAGAAAATTCTCGACTATAAGACATGTCGTTTTCGTTGATTTGGCAGTACATCCAATCAGCCTCACAACTACAGACCACATGAAATGCTTTTTAATCACCTTCATCTTGAAATACAGGTTATTATCCTCAATCTACTACCTACTTTACCTTTTTTTAATGGTGGTGAATGTAATAGTAAACTTAAGGGATGCAGTGACGTAAAAGAAATGTTTAAAAGTCAGTTAAACAAACAAGTTAACACCACAGCAAATATTAGTAGATCCTCAAAACACTAGGCTAATGCTTTTCTATTAAGGACTTTAAAAGCGTATAATTCCACCTCTTTTCACATCTAAAACAACACATACCTGCTTTCACATAACCAACGACTCCCCCGGATGCAA
>NW_024668359.1:0-737 GCF_008729295.1 Plectropomus leopardus | reverse complement strand
AGTGAAGTCTTCTAGTTGCTTGTTTTATCCAACCAAAAGCCCCAAACGAAGCTGTATTGATTTGAAATGTCACAAACCTTAAAATTAGCAACAAATCCTCAAATTTGTCATTTAAAAAAAAAAAAAAGATTTACATACCATTTCTATTACGACTCTTGCTACCACTTTTTTCCCTTTACTGAGTATTGTATCAAAAAAATGTTATAGCAAATGAAAAACCAACATAACTCTTTAAATAAACTTTCTCACTCCTCTTTTAAAAAAGATAAACAGTGAAAGAATATTAATTAGCTAGGAAGAAATACTAAAGGCAGAAAATCTGTTTCCTGATTTTGTTTTACAGGTTCAAGCTTCAAATCTTGACACCATGTTGATGATGCTGATAAAATGTTCCTACCATACTGTCACTGGAAATCTTTTTTTTTTTTTTTTTAATTTACAAGCTCTATTTTGTGTTTTGTGCACTCTGGTACCTTATTTACCTTTAAAACTGTTTTTTGATGTTTTTTTTTTTTTTTTAACTTTCTAGATTAATCATAAATTGTGATGACAAAAATAAAAATTGTTAGTAATTAGTATTGAGTACTATACTAAGTACTAAGTATTTTACAAATGCCATCATTAGAGATTTATGGTAGAGAGCTGGAAAAATAGTTAAATATATGTGTTGATTCTTACAGTGGTGGAATACACAGTACCTAAGCATGTTTATTTAAGTAGGCGATGTGTATGAATGG
>NW_024668358.1:0-215 GCF_008729295.1 Plectropomus leopardus | reverse complement strand
CCAAAGTTACGAGCACTCGTTTCAACTCAGTATGAGAGTCTCTTGCACTTAACTGTCGTCTCCAGGGTTTGTTCAGAAAGAAAGAATTTGATCAGGACACAATATTTGTAAAAATCAAAACTATTGTGCAATGAACACATTTAACTGAAAGCTCTTGCACAAAAGACAAGCAGAAAGACTGCAGCTGAGTTGAGAGATAACATCTGTAACTACCA
>NW_024668357.1:0-498 GCF_008729295.1 Plectropomus leopardus | reverse complement strand
TAGGGCCAGTTGTGTTTTGGTGTTTTTCAGCCACCACAGTTCTCCTGCGGTGAACTGTTTGTGAATATTAATTGCTTTTTAGTAAAAGTGACATAACCCTCCTTTACAGAACTGATTTGACATTTGGTAAAAAAATAAATAAACAAATAAACATTAGCCTACATCTGTTTACTTTGCTGCTGAGAGTAAGACGATTGACAGCAGCTCTCATGTCTCTGCAGTCAATATAAAGCTAGCACCAGTTGCTTGTTAGCCTAGCTTAGCTCTCAAACTGGAGACAGTAATCAAAAAATCTGGCTACCAGCACTGTTAGAGCTCACAAAATCAAACATGATACATCTTGTTCATTTAATTTGTAGCCTACAAAAACAAAAATTCATCCGGTAGCTTCCTATTTACTTTACAAACACGAAATGCAAATCAATCTTTTCAGCTGACTGTTGACAATAAGTAGGTGTGTTTCCAAAAATGTCCCAAAACAACTTTCTTTAAAGGTCC
>NW_024668356.1:0-573 GCF_008729295.1 Plectropomus leopardus | reverse complement strand
TTTTGTGTGTGTGTGTGTGGGGGGGGGTGTATTATTGTGTGTTTGTTTGACATCAATGACTGCTGGGGAACAGGTAAACAGTAAAAGGAGCATGGAGGCCATTTAAAACCATAGTTACTTCTCTTTAAATATCTCTTACTCAGTCTCTCTCAAACTCGGTGCAGACTGATTTGGATTGATGTTTTAGCGCTGCTTAGGTGATGAAGGATAGTATTTATCAGCAGCACGTCATTGCATCTTGTCAGTTAAGTGGCTAAAATTAGCATATTCACCCGAGCGTTGTGTTTCAATTTATGCCATTTGGAGCTGGACATGATGAATACTACAGTCCACTGCAGAGTCAGAGCCGATTGCACATTTTCTCATTGCAATAAAAAAACAGATGTAAGTAGGGTTTTTTGTGCAGCGAAAATGAGGCTTAAGATTTTGGTTGAACGGAACCAACATGGACAATTTTGTCTTTAGTTGTAGTCCGACATTTTTTTTCTTGTTTTTTTTTTCCCCCAAGTTTAACCCTGCCTTTACGATTACATCTGCCTGTGCACTACCAAATAGTAATATACGTGGGTATGC
>NW_024668355.1:0-1111 GCF_008729295.1 Plectropomus leopardus | reverse complement strand
ACACACACACACACACACACACACACACACACACACACAAAGAGGAGGCGGGGGGGTCTGTCTGTATCGCAGCACACACTGTACCTGCAGAGCGACTGAGACACGCCGTTCTCACACACACTCTCTGCCTCTTTTGACCTCAACTTCCTGGCCGTCTCGTTCCCCGGCAGCTCTTCATCTTCATCCAAAGGCTTTTTTCTTCCTCATCCTCCTCTTCCTCTTTCTCTCTCTCTCTCTCGTTTCAGCGACTGTCGTCAGTCTGGCAGCCAGAAACTCTCCGTCGACCCTCAGCTGACCCTTTCTGCCACCATGAACGCCGTTTTGTGAAGAACAAACCACCAAAAACAGACGGTGTGTTTTAAAACACGCTGTAATGTAACGACTCTGGGCGCGTGTTTCACCGCTGACTGCTTCAAACATGTTACAAGTGTCTGACGATTAACGAAAAAAGAGCTTTTTGCTGAAGAGTAAAATCCTTTTTGTTTAACCCTTTAGGGCCCGCTTTAATATCACACACTCAAATTGCTCCGTGCAGAAAATTTCAAAATCAAGCTTTAAAAATTATTATACATCAATATTATTTTCTACTTTCTTTGAGTTTATGTTTTTTAGCCAGCATCAGTCCTAATCATCAATATCTAATATTTATTCATTTTCAGAGTGTTAACCCTTTAAATGCCAGATTTTTATCAATATGCCACTATGTTTTAAAATCAATAAAATATATATATATATTCAATATACTACATGCTCTAGATTTTTTTATATCACAGCCTTGGATATGTCAGTGATTAGCAGCAACACTGATTTTAATATATTATTTTTTGCAGTGTAAAATACACACACTCTGCACACAGTATGTGCTTCACAAAGTACGGCTATAAAAATATGCATTAATATTATTTTCTACTTTCAGTTAGTTATTTTTTTTAGCCGACATCAGTCCTAATAATAAATATCAAATATTAATTAATTTTCCAGAATTTTAACCCTTTAAATGTCAAGTTTTTGTCATGATGCCACTATGTTTTCAGATGACAAAAAAACACAAAAATTACAAGGTCTGTCAGTGATTAGCAGCTACATTGACTGTGACAGGTCACCTAGTGGA
>NW_024668354.1:0-379 GCF_008729295.1 Plectropomus leopardus | reverse complement strand
CGATAATCCTTACTTTAACTGTGCGTGAATGGGGTTGCAAGTTTTTTGTTTTGTTTTGGGTTTTTTTTGGATTGTTGCGGCTAGTTTTTAGGCAGATTTTTTTTGCAATCAAATTTTGGAAGCAAGTGAAATTTGCAAATTGTAATTATAAAAAAAAAAAAAAAACTGAAGGTGACTTGTTCCAGTGAGAAAGCCACACTGTTCTGAATTTGATTTATCCACTCTAACGTTACCACTAACAACCCATATTTTATGTAGCGCGCCTTGGTTTTTGCATCACGTGCAATAGATTTGGATGTAACAGCCTCTTCTGTGGTGATTTTTCTCGTCTGTAGTCCACCTATTCCAGTCACTCTCTGGGTGTGTTTTACAGGAGAAA
>NW_024668353.1:0-530 GCF_008729295.1 Plectropomus leopardus | reverse complement strand
ATTTTTTAAAGTATTTTCTGACCAAATGAATCATTTTCTCCATATTGTCCCTGAATAACAAATACATGCTAATTTCCTGCTTTCACCTATTGGCTATTCTACTACTGCTCATATTTCCCATCGCTCTGTCTCTCTCCCCCTCTGTCTGCACAGACACGTGCACACACTTTCACCCATCTACCCACACACACACACATACATACGTGCACGCGCTGTGTGTGTGTGTGTGTGTGTGTGTGTGTTTGTGTGTGTAAGCAACATGGGGGTAACCATATGAACTACTGGTTCCCATAGCAAAGGTCCCCAGACTTGTACCCCTTAAAGCAATTGGATATTGGGCATCTTGCAGCACATCAAAGATGCCACTTAGTGGGGGGGCACCATAGCAATGTGGGGTGTACTAAAACAAGTCTTGTTTTGATGAAGTTGATTTTGAGACAATTATAGACTTTATACAAGTGCTGGCACAGCCATATATATAAATATGTGCAGATATGACTTTGAATATGTTTAAATATTGGAAATATTAA
>NW_024668352.1:0-535 GCF_008729295.1 Plectropomus leopardus | reverse complement strand
GTTTAAATAGATGAAAAAAATGGTGCAGCATTAAGATAGTGATTTAGGATCTGAATGTCAAAAATCTTGATGCATTTTTGAATCTTCAAACTATTCGTCACAGCCCTACATTCAACCATTAAAATTATCTGCTTAAGGCCTTTGCACAGTGCCTTTTTTTTTTTTGTCTGAAATTATTGTACATCTAAAAATACATTCGACCTTATGTTGTGTCAGTCACATTGACACACTAACTCCAAAACTTTTGTCCATCATTAAAGTTTTCAGAACAGGTTTGTTTTTTTGGTTTTTTGCGTTTTTCACATCCGTCACAAGCCTAGAGACACGGGGGAGAGACTGGTGACAGCCCGATAGATACCTCCAGTGGAAAGGAGCAAATGTGTCTTCTAATTTTGTCTCGTATTGCAAATTTTTGCAACAAATGGAGCAAATACCCAAAATTAAACACATTGGACATCTGACTCACTATGCAAGGTTTCTCTGCGTAAAAGGAGTGTGTAAATGTATTGTTTACTGGATTAAAAAAAATGGAACG